>NC_133770.1:283826876-284020316 GCF_003597395.2 Chelonoidis abingdonii
ATATCCTCCTTTATCACAAGGCACTCTAGTTCACCCATCTTATTATTTAGACTTCTAGCATTTGTGTACAAGCACTTTATAAACGTGTCCCTGTTTATTTGTCTGCCCTTTTCTGATGTGTCAGATTCTTTTTTATGTGACTGTTTATCATCTAATCTGGCCCTTACATTATCCTTTTCCATGCTCTGCTCCTGACTATAACCTGAAGATTCTCTATCATCTGACTCTCTGCTAAGAGAAGTCTGTGTCCGATCCACATGCTCCTCTGCAGCAGTCGGCTTTCCCCCATCTCCTAGTTTAAAAACTGCTCTACAACCTTTTTTAATGTTTAGCACTAGCAGTCTGGTTCCACTTTGGTTTAGGTGGAGCCCATCTCTTCTGTATAGTCTCCCCCCATCCTAAAAGTTTCCCCAGTTTCTAATGAATGTAAACCCCTCCTCTCCACACCATCGTCTCATCCATGCATTGAGACTCTGAAGCTCTGCCTGCCTACCTGGCCCTGCGCATGAACTGGAAGCATTTCTGAGAATGCCACCATAGAGGCCCAGTGTCTTCCCTAGGAGCCTAAATTTGGCTTCCAGGACATCTCTCCTACCCTTCCCTATGTCATTGGTACCTACATGTACCATGACCACCGGCTCCTCCCCAGCACTGCACATAAGTCTGTCTAGATGCCTCGAGAGATCCGCAACCTTCGCACCAGGCAGGCTAGTCACCATACGGTTCTCCCAGTCATCACAAACCCAGCTATCTACCTTTCTAATGATCGAATCTCCCATTACTAACACCTGCCTTTTCCTAGCAACTGGAGTTCCCTCCCCCAGAGAGGTAACCTCAGTGCAAGAGGCAACCCCGACACCATCTGGAAGAAGGGTCCCAACTATGAGAAGGTTTCCCTCTGCTCCCATTGACTGCTCTGCTTCCCTGGGCCTTTCTTCCTCCTCAACAGCGGAGGGGTTGTCTGACCGGAGGTGGGACAAGTCTATAGTGTCCCAGAAAACCTCATCAACATATCTCTCTGCCTCTTAGTTTCTCCAGTTCCGCCACCCTGGCCTCCAAAGTCTGTACGTGGTCTCTGAAAACATGTGTAGTAAGAGAGAGTTCCTGTTTCAAAGAGATTTCAGTCTAAAAAGACAAAACAAACAAAGAGTGAGAGAAAAGAAGGTATCATTATGGTTACCAGTATTTTCCAGATGATGAACACAAGCACAGAGAGATTAAGAGACCAGCCCAAGGTCACAGAAAGTTTCTGACAGAGACAAGATTTGAACTCAAATTTAAAAAAGAAAAATCAGTGTAATGTAAGTTCTTCAAGGCAGGGGTTGGGTCTATGTTCTATTGTGTTTACTGTGTGGGCCGTATTCCAACATCTTTACTTACAAGTGCGTATTAGTATCTTATTCTGAAACCCCTGGACTAACTGTGGAAATATATATTCATAAATTCTCAGGCCAGAAGGGATTGTGAACGTCTAGTCTGACTTCCTGTATAATGCAGGCCATAGGACTTCCTTGAATTAATTTCTGCGAGAACTAGGACAGAACTTTTAGAAAAAAAAATCTAATCCTGATATTAAAATGTCAGATGGAGAATCAACCACAATATTTGCTAAATGGGTATTTCCTAATGTGCTTACAATAAATGCATCAGAATCTGGCCATATGTTTATAAAACACAGTGGAACTGTACAGCATGACATAAATGATTTTTCATGACAATGTGGATGTTGTGGCAGGGGCTTGGGTCAGCTGTCCTAGTCCAAGCCAGCCTGATCACCTAGGTGAGAGCTTAGGTGGTCAACCCACACCACTGCTTGTGTCACAACATCTGCACTGCTATTTTTAGCATGTTATCTTGAGCAGAGCTAGCGTGAGTCCATGCTGGGAGGCATGCTCTCAGCTGCAGCATTTACATACCCTTTGACACTAAAAATTCATTTTAATTTGTGGAACCTGCTAGATGTCTGCAGTGTCATTTGCAGCAGCAGCAGCTTTCATTTGGATTAATCATTTGCTAACTCTGTTCCCTTGTGTTTAATTGTCTACTAAAAATCTGACACAAGTTAGGCAGGGCTGAGACCACTGCCAGTCATGCTGCCCAGTACTGTCTTGTTGACTCTTTGTGCTCCTGTCTGTCTGTCTCTCTCCATCTGTCATCTCTTGTCTTATACTTAGATTGTAAACTCTTTGGGGCAGGGACAGCGTTTTTGTTCTGTATTTGTACAGCACCTAGCACAGTGGGACCCTGATCCACAATGGGGGCTCCAGGCACTATGGTAATACAAATACTGTAATTATTCCTGTTCAGCCAATTGACTTTTTTTGGCTGCAGCAGCACATTTACACATTACACATATTCGGAGAGGTGGTTGGATTAGCCCGCTTCTGAAATCTTCAGACCAAGTCTAGATGTCTTTCTATGGGTGTGTCTACACTGCAACAGGAGATGTGCTTGCTGCTCATCCAGACGTGCTTGTGCTAGCTTTCATGTAGATAGCACAGCTAAAGATACCATTGAAGGCGTGACAGCAGAGGTGTCATCTGGGAACATGAATATGTCCCCAGGGTTACAGGTGGGCTTGTACTGACTGCACCTCCACAGCCTCACTCTATTGATAGCCATGTCAGCTAGATTAAAGTTAGTTTGGGATTGTCTGTGTGAGCTGCCATCACACTTCCAATGGCAGCACACATACCCTAAAAGGTACGCACAAAGTTCACCACAGATTATTGGGACTGATGAGGGGATTAATAGGTGAAAGCCAATGATGGGCTGTTATGCAGTGTGCTGCTAAGATTTACTTGTTCGAGTTTGGGTTGGGTGCATTCCTTATAAATAGCAAGATTATCGATTTAGGTTTCCAAAGCAGACTAAGGGCTTTAGCCATTGTGACAAAGTTTCTCCTTTACCTTGGTGGGTCCTGCGCTTATTGGAGGATTTGCTCACCTCAGTGATCTTCCCCTCTAGTGGAACCCACAGTCTGGGTCAACTCCTCCTGTGTCTGATCAGGAGTTGCCGGTGGGTAAATCCGGGCCCGCTTTCTCTCTGGGTTCCAGCCCAGGCCCGTGATGCGCTGTCTTATAGTGCCTCCTGTAACCTGCATATGACAGTACAACTCCCTGGGCTACTCCCCATGTGCCTCCTCCATACCTTCTTTATCTCCACACAGGCCTGTCCTCCTGGTGTCTGAAAATGCTCAATTGTCTGATAATTCCTCCTCTTCCGTAGCACACCCTCTCAGTCTCAGCTCCTTGCGCCTCTTACTCCAGCTCCTCACACGTGCTTCCTCTCTCTGGCTCTCCCTGCCTGACTGGAGTGAGCTCCTTTTTACACAGTGCCCTGATTAGCCTGCCTTGATTGGCTGCAGGTTTTGTAATCAATGTAGCTCTGTCATTGCCTTCTAGAAAGATTTTGGCCCAGGTGTCCTTGATTACCTGGGAGCACTTGCCATTTGGTTTACCATGGTACCAGGGATTTGTTTAGCTGGGGTAACATACTGTTCCTCTACTTTACAGTAGCCATCTGGCCTTGCCCCATCACCCATGTATTCCATTGAAATGTTGACAAGCAAACTGTGACATTTTCTCTGACACAATCTAGCATTCGACACTACCACATGACTACGATATTCTGAATATTGTCATTAAGTCATCAACACCCAATGCCATCCCATTCCACGAACTCTTAATCTCAAGCGGCAACAAATTTCTTACTTATTGGAATTAGGTTGCACGTGGTGGTGGGAAGGTGCCCTATCATGTTCCCGCCCTTTATCTATCTCCCAGGGGCTTTCTTCTCTCTCTCATTCCCCATGTAACACCGTTGAACCAAGTAGCGCCTGATTTTGGATGAGTACATTAGAGGCATATTAACAAGCTGTGATATTTCAAAATGAAACGGGCACATTAAGTAAATGTGTCTGTGTCACAGCTTCAATGTGACCAGATTCTCCCATTCAAGGATTTTTGCCCAAGGGTCCTAGCAAGAAGAGCCATTGCACTATTCTATTCCTCTGAGTATCAGAGACCCTCCACGCACAACAGTTATGTAATGGAAGCAATCATTCCAGCACTTTCTACTCAGCTTTTATAATGCACACCATTGATGTGGCCCTGACCAAACGACTAAGCCCAAGGGCTGCACGCTGGCAAGTAGATTTATGCTTTTGGGTTTTTTTACTGGTCTTTAGTTCCAATAGACTTTGCCTTTCTACGCACCTTCACCCAGACATACCCACGTGCTTGCCAACCTCCATCTTTACTTGCCCATCCCCAGGCAGTACCAGTACTTGATATTCGTACGCCCTCTTGTATGCAGAATACACCGAGGTAAAAGGAGAATGGTCTTGTGGCTAATACTACTGCATTGGGAATTCAGAGCGCTGGGTTCATTTCCAGGTTTGGTCCCAGCACCCTGTGTGCGGCGCAAGTAACTTAGAGCCAGATTTCAAAAGTATTTAGGCCTACAGGCTTGCAGATAGGCACTCATGAGGACAAAGATTACATACCTATGCATTTTAAGTCCCTAATCCTAGACTTCAGGCCCCATTAGGATTCCAATTCCCCCGTTCACTGTCTTCACCCTGTAGGCACCTCAAACCACATCTGGCACCTAAATTTTGCAGTAACAGTTTCCCTAGACCCCTTTGCTTTCTGCTCTGCATTGCTCACTGCGCCCATGCTAGGTGGTCCCAACGCCTATGCTTCAGGCAATGCACGACAGGGAGCACGTTAGGCTTTCTCACCTAACTCGTCTGTGGGGTCGATCCCCATTAGCGTGCTCTGTATCACGTCGGATCAGGCCCCTACAGCAGCTTACACCAACTGCGAAGGACCTCCTCATTTTTAGCCAGTGGTGGTTGTGAGGGCGATGACCCAGTTTACGTCCCCCCAACCACCTGCGGGATGCGGGGGATGAAGTTTAAAGAGGGATCTTCTACCTTTTCAGGTACAGCATCACTCCCCACTGGGCTTGGACTATTCCTGGGGGAGGGGGCTGTTTGTTAGCTGTCCCTTTGTACCAATTCTTACTGTAGGATTTGCGTTGGCCTTTAGCTATTACATAACACAATTTCCTTTGCTATCCCACTTCCTTTTGAATATCACATCTTTATCAATTCCTTCAGCCACTTAAGTTGTCCACTGTGGATAACTAAAGCTACAAAAAACCATTGAAGCAGCGGAAGTGCTCTTAACCACTTGGCTACAGATCAGTATGCTGGCTTGCCTCTCTAGCTCAACAACTCGTTCATTTTTATCCACACGGCAAGACGCTTCCACTGGGCCAGCAGTAGAAATCCGTATGAGCTGATCTTCACCTGCTGGTTACAGCAACTCGGTGAGAGGCCCAGGAGGCACAGTCCCCCTTCAATAATCTTATTTATATTCTTCCACAGTGGAGCAGCTTCACAGGACAGACAGGGACGAGGGTGCAGATCCCAGTTCAAATCTCTTCTTTTCCTCACGTCAGGACGGGAGTATTTTGAACCAAGGTCACCCAATGTCGCCTTGTTCCTTAACAACTTGGGTAAACATTATGTGGGAACTCCGAGTCTGCCTCTTCGCTCTACCCCTTGCTACAATGGCATAAGCGCCTGCACCAAGAAGGCTCTCAGCTATGAAAGCCCAAGCAGGAGACTTGTGGTACCTTTGCAGAGAGCGGACTTCGCCACACCCCTACGCTTGGGCTCGTTGGTGGCATTGCCTTACCATGCAGCTTAGTTGATTCCCTCTAGCTCCACTCTCCCTTCTTATAGTGCCGAGCACCAACTCAACCTCACTGTTTGTGATCCCAGTGATTTTCTAGCGCCTATGTTTCTTTGTGAATCTAGCCCCTGATAGTTTTCAAAAGCACCACCTGGTGTCACTCCCCCTGTTTTCGCTGGGAGTTAGGTGCCTAACTTGCTTAGGTGCGTATTGAATTCTCACTAGACACCTAGCTCACTCTTTCGGGGCCTATCCCTTTGAAAGATCTGCGCTTAATTGCCAGGGCTACTCACGTTTTGTTTTGTTAACACATGCTGAATCCAGTGCATAAACTCTTGGCCTCTATGACTCCCCCCCTCCCAAACTGTGAACGTGGGATTACAAATTTCTTGCATCCCTACCTTTCTCTCTTAGTTGTAAGGTCTTCAGGCACTGACTGTGCTGAACAAGGACCCATCTCAACTGGGCCTCCTGCTGCTCTGTATTGCACTAACTGTATAATAAACTAATATAATCAAAATTATCATAATCCTATCATCAGCAACTTGTCTTGGATGCTGTCATTTATTAATAGACACTCGCCCTTTTGAATAGGGACTAATCTTACTCTTGCAGGGCATCACTGTCCCCAAGCAATATAGGCCTGACTCCATGTACAAGCATAATGACAGTTCTCTTGTCTACTGTGTACGGCTGGGTTCCTCACTCAAAAGATATATTGGCACTAGAAGGTTCAGAAGGGCCAACTTAATGATAGGGGTTTGGAGAGGTCCCATATGAGGAACGTATTATGGCTTGGACTCTTCAGCTTGAAAGGGGCTAGGGGGGATATGATAGAGGTATATAAAATCATGAGTGATGTGGAGAAAGTGGATAAGGAAAAGTTATTTACTTATTCCCATAATACAAGAACTAGGGGTCACCAAATGAAATTAATAGGCAGCAGGTTTAAAACAAATAAAAGGCAGTTCTTCACACAACGCACAGTCGACTTGTGGAACTCCTTACCTGAAGAGGTTGTGAAGGCTAAGACTATAACAATGTTTAAAAGGGAACTGGATAAATTCATGGTGGCTAAGTCCATAAATGGCTATTAGCCAGGGTGAGTAAGGAATGGTGTTCCTAGCCTCTGTTTGTCAGAGGATGGAAATGGATGGCAGGAGAGAGATCATTTGATCTTTGCCTGTTAGGTTCACTCCCTCTGGGGCACCTGGCATTGGCCACTGTCAATAGATAGATACTGGGCCAGATGAACTTTTGGTCTGACCCAGTACGGCCGTTCTTATGTTCTTATGTCTGTCTTAGGTACCGTAGTATCTGATTGTTCTGTTGGAGAAGATTGTGAAGCAAAGTGGAAGAAGTAGCCATCTTTGCAATCCAAGCCCTGCATAAAATACAGTCCGGTGTGGTGCCATTACATATGGACGGTCAACTACACACACACTGCTCCCAATCCTGCTCCTAGCAAAGTCAACTGAAATTTGCTATTATTACCAGTGGAAGCCAGCTTAGGCCACTCAAAAAAACCATTCCTCCCACTTTGCTAACAGCCAGATATGTGGGAGTTTTAGTATTTACATGCAACGACAGCATCAAGTTTGACAAGAGACAGAGCAAAAGCAGAGGGGCTTTGATTCTGGCAGGCAGTTTTCCCCTCCCCCCCACAGAGTCCCAAAGGTTAGGCTAACTATTTTCATAGTTAGTTTGCGAAGGCAGGAGTCCCAGAAAATTGTATTGTTTTATGTTAAAGATGCATTCACCTCTGCTCACACACCTCTAAGACATTTACAGGTGATCTCACCCCTCCCCCAGTCATATTAAATGTACCAAACAATTCCAGCTAATAATCAAACCTTTTTGAAGGAGCAATGCTTATAGACCGTGCAGACAGGATACATTCTTAATTGGTTCCCATCCACCGTTGAGTATTACTTGGGCTCATTGTTGCTGTGTGATATAACACAGCCCATCAGAATATATTTCCATTGGTTCCTGCTGATAATGTGACAAGGAAAGTTTAAAATGTATGCATCTGGAGGACATAATAAAGTAATGACACCGAGTTAGCTGTGCTTTTTATATTGTACCTGCAAAACCAAAACCAAAACCAAAATTGAGAGGCCTAGATTGTGGCTCCACTAAAGTTTGGAAGACGGAATGGCCTGTTGCACAGAGGGGTGCCATTGATAGTACATCTCTGAATAATAAATAAATAATAATAATAATAGGAGCTGTGGGTGCTCACAGCACCCTCTGACAATCAGATCCAAGGTGACTCAAACAGGGCACGCAAAGATGGAGGATCTCAACATCAGAGGCTGCTTTTGAAAATGTGGACCTGAATGGGGTTCCACTGAGCTGGACCTTGCGTAGCCATTTACATTGTGTATGCCAGCATGTTCAAAGCATGTGTTAATGCTACCAGTTCAGAGTGGCTGTGCTTCTACACTCCTTTGGGACAGATTTTGGGCTGAGGTCGAGCAAGGCACAGCGCCGCTCAAGAAGGGATGGTTGCAAAGGTGGCTTTAAGCCAACCCTTGTGCTCCTCTGATCATGGGGCCATCCTGGCATCAGTCCAGGCCCTGGAGGGAATTAGAGCAGCCTGAAGTGGCCACTCTTGTGAGTGAGGAAACTGCTGGGTGTAAGGAAGTACTGACAATGCTCCCCCGCCCTTGCCCAGCCACATCCGCTACACTCACAGCCAGATTGAGCAGGTGGATTAGAAACCACTATGGCGATTCTGTGCCACCGGAGTTTTCCCCTAGCCTGGGGGGACTTCCCCATTGGCTGGCTAGGCAGGCTGTGGGGCTGCCTTGCACCAGTGGACGAGCACAAAGCTTAGTGTAACAGAGCATCAAGCTGTCTTTTCACAGGTGTAAGAGGCTGCTCCAAAACTCCCATGGATTTCAGTGGGTTTTGGATCAAGCCCTGCATTACTAAAGGTAATGCAATGGAGAATCAGATTCAGGGTGTTTCTAATACTGGCCTGAGGTTATATGGAGCTTCCCGTAAAAGCCAACCCTGCTACACACACAAAATCACTACCTACTTTAATCGCTGATGCCTAGGAAGCTTGGATGTTTAAGAGCCAACCCTACCACTTGTTTTAAATTTTCTTTGCTATTTGTAATTTGGGCTTCCTGGAAGTTGCTGGGCTGACAGCCCTGGTTATGCACAGAACAGAACAGTGTGAACAGCAACAGTGGCAACTTTTCTCCATGACCCTGGAAACACCTCCAGCAATTAAGGGCATAGTTCACTTTCTGCAGCTCATTTAGTCCTTGGCCTCTCTGACGAAGCTGCAAACAGTGCTGCTAATTAGTGTCAGTTTTGCTGGTGAGTTTTGTGACGGGGACACTTGTTTGCTGGGAGATGGACATAGACCACCCAACTCATTTCATGTAACCCAGCTGACAGTTATTAGAGTATAATCTTCATTTTACGACCAGTCAGGGGTGGATACAGACCAGCAGCCTGGTAGTGAAAAACGCTGTATCCTATTACCAATCCCTTGAGGCATCGGCTCAAAAATATTCATTTAAACTGTGGTGTTGATTCTCCACTCACTGATGCCAGCATAAATCAGGAGTAACGCTACTGAAGTCAATGGAGTTACACTAGTGTGAGAGAGAGAGCAGAAACCCACGCTATTCTGGGCTGTTGTCTAAAAGTTCTGTAACTGCGAAGTGTGATTCGATTTAGCTGAAATCTCCAAAGATTTTCAGTTGGCCCTTTTCATGTCAAGCCATCTGTGCAGGATAGTTTTATAAGGTGATAACAAAACATAACTGGATGCCAAAACACCCAGCTTTCTGTGAGGTTGACAATTTGTAGGATGAAGCAACAGGAGGAGGAGAAGGGTTAATTTTATCTCATGTAAAGATTAAGAACATAGAAGTTGCCAGACTCATCCACCTCAGAGGTTGGCTTTGGTAGCCTCAACTTGCATATTGACCCCTACTCTCATGCTATCCCTGCCTGCAGATGGCTACAATCAGCTGTCAAATGAAAGAAGATTGGGCATTTCTTATGTGTATTCAAGTGGCACCTCAAAAACTCAGACAGAAACATGTATTTTTCAATCAGAAGTCACACTGCCCAGCACTGGCTAAAAACTTGGCACTATGAAGGCTTTTCAGGGTCTCCTCATCTCAATCAAATAATTATAATTCTGTGCCAGGATCCCTTTCCTTACAACCCCCCCCCCACCCCCAAAACCATTTAACAAGATTAAATCAGCAGGTTCTACAGAAATATAACAAGGTCTAAAGAGACTACTCCTAAAACCGACAGAAATTTAATCAACAATGACGAGCTTTTTGTAAGATCAATTGGGCCTCCCAGAAGTTTACAACCACAGCTAGGAAATAAAAATTCTAGTAAGTCTTATAGGATGGTCCAAAATACAAATTGTTATAAGGATTTATCATAAGGATCCCACAAGCTCTCACCTCAGCTGGCGACTTAGGGAGTGCTGGACTAGATCAGTAACAGGCTTGTGGATTCTAGTTGGGAACAAGAAATGTACAAGGTCTGTCAGTGGTCCAAAACAGCTGGTCCTCCCTTTATATCCACACCAACGCAAGGCATAGACTTGATTGGCTTCAATTAGAATTGCACAATCTTTGGCGAAATCCCCCCACAACCCTCCTCTCTTACGTCGAACACAGTTACCACTGAACTTATCACCCCCCAAATACAAACCTGAGTTACTCTCCATCGTCACCCCAAATGCTTAATTCTTCCGAAATGGGTTCCCCAGAATGAACTTTGCTACAGACATTAATTCCTCCAGTCTAAAACCTAGTGCTATTTATACATATGTCCTTCTTTATGATTATTATGACTCATGACCAAGCATCATCTGCTGATCTCCAGGTGTCGGAAAAATTTGGAGACCAACAGTCTTCCAACACCATTCCAGATCTGCATGCCACGCAGGTCTTCTGTGTAAATCTGCCCTGCTGGTGTGGAGAGGAGGGGAGCGCAGCTTGGGCCTCTCCTTTGGGCTCCCCAGAACAGAGCTCTTCAGAAGGGACGCACATTTGCTACATCACACCCCAAAAGTTCTAGATCTGGGCTGGCAACCACGTCCTGGAGCCCTCTACTAACTGTTGACAAGGTGTGTACTGTTGTGGAGAGTCCCGGAGATGGCCCTCACCAAGTTGGTGAGCTCTGTAATAAGGGTCCATTGAAAGCAGCCACTTGCAAGGAAGGTGGGAAGCGGATCAGGGCCTTGAGGATCTGGGGAAATCTGCTGTCGGCTGGAGTGAATTCCATCACTTTCCATAAGGAGCAGCTCAATTTCCCCAAGTTGTGCCTGTTAGCATATAGAAAACTTGACACCCTCCATTTTCTCTGGAGAAGAGGGAGTGTGGCTGCTTTGCATTCCCTCAGAGTCGCTCCGCAGTTAATCGCTTTTGCTCTTTGTTCCTGAAGGGCTGGCCAGCATGAAGCTTGCGCTACACATCCAGCTCTCCATTATGATTAACTCCTCAGTCACAGAGCGGGACATGAGCATCATTCTCAGCAGAGCCAAACGCAATCAGCGGCCGCACCCAATGCCATTTATCACTGCATTTTTACGTGGATGAAATGAACAACAGATGTACTTGTGCGTGGGAAGAATGATTCATTAAAGTCGCACATTCTTAAGACCACTAGATTTTTTAACGAAAAGCACTAAAACCTTTTGTTTCTCCTGCAAGGCCAGCTCTCCCATCTCCCCACCCTGCCTTTAGTCGCTCTCTTTGAAAGGAACATAGATTCATAGATTTATAGACTCTAGGACTGGAAGGGACCTCAAGAGGTCATCAACTCCAGTCCCCTTCCCTCATGGCAGGACCAAATACTGTCTAGACCATCCTGATAGACATTATCTAACCTACTCTTAAATATCTCCAGAGATGGAGATTCCACAGCCTCCCTAGGCAATTTATTCCAGTGTTTAACTACCCTGACAGTTAGGAACTTTTTTCCTAATGTCCAACCTAAATCTCCCTTGCTGCAGTTTAAGCCCATTGCTTTTTTCGATATCATTAGGGCTAAGGTGAACAATTTTCTCCTCCTCCTGATGACACCCTTTTAGATACCTGAAAACTGCTATCATGTCCCCTCTCAGTCTTCTCTTTTCCAAACTAAATAAAACCCATTCTTTCCAGCCTTCCTTCATAGGTCATGTTCTCAAGACCTTTAATCATTCTTGTTGCTCTTCTCTGGACCCTCTCCAATTTCTCCACATCTTTCTTGAAATGCAGTGCCCAGAACTGGACACAATACTCCAGTTGAGGCCTAACCAGCGCAGAGTAGAGACACATGAGGTCACAGTGTGTGCTGCATCTCCACGAGGCACAGCTCACACATGCCCAGCCCAAGGGAATGTGGTGGGTTGGGGGCAAAGGTAGCTTTAGGTTACCTTTTCACGCTTGGGATTCTGAGCTGATGGAGGGCTGGTGCAGCCTACGGTCCAACTTAGAGCCATTCCTGATGTTTTTCTAAGTTACAGCAGCCCTGACTGGGCTGCCAGTGGGCACCTCCAGGACTGCCCAGAAACCCTGAGTAGCAGGTTATGGAGACTCCAGGCCCTGCCCCATCCTGCCACAGTGACTGCCACGGTGCCATACTACACTGAGGCTTGTGAGCAGGCCTGTGTAAGGCTGCCATAGGCAATCCTACACAGTGCCTGCACTGGAGTAAATCTCCCCCAGCTGGTAGCAGTCTTTGTACACCACCATAGCTATATAGAGAAGCTGCAGCAAGGGAGAGAATCCCTCCTACGTTCACCAAAAATGTCAGCTCTGGACCCACCTTCAGAGCCAATCCAACTGCAAATGTGTTTCAAAGAAAAAAGCAGTTATCAGCAGAACCAGGAAGGTTTCCAAATCACTTGTAGACTTTAAGTCACACCCATATACACCCCATACACAACCAAAAATTCAGCCCTGCCCTTTGTCTGATTGACTTTTAGCCTTAGAGTAAGTGAAATGGAAAACAAGAACGAACAAAAGCAAAGTTTCCATGAGAGAGAAAGAGCACATTGTGTGTGTGCGTCTTGCTCTGTTGAACTGCCGCCCAGAACTATAGTCTGTAACCCATAGGTAAGGAAGGCCTCTGCACGTTCCAAGGTGCAGTAGACAGAAAACAAGGTCATAGTCACATCTTGCAGAAGTTACCCTCTGAAAAGGAGTCACATGAAAGTGAGAGAGAAAGGGAGCGAGAGACTGGCTTTAAGAAAGGAACAGGACCATAGAAAGAGAGCAAGCCACGCAGGTCGGGCCTCTTCCTGCAGCACTGAGGTCCACAGGAATTATTTGTTCCCAGCAGAAAAATGGGGTTCACAGCAAGGATGGAGAAACAGATACCAGGATGGAGAAGAAAAGGAAAAGAAGACCTGTTGCAAGAGGAGATCCCAACTGACAAAGAATTTCCATTGGGTCTACTCAGTCAAAGGGTTGCAGCTGCAATTCTCTTTTTATGTCTTGGTCTTTATGCCACAAGATGTGAATTAATCCTTTTACTCATAAAAGTGGGAATTTTTTTTAGTTACAGTATGAGAAATGCAAAAAATGTTTCTGTACATGTTGTGACAGCTAAACAATGGCCCTTATCCTGAAAGCAGTCATGCACATGAGTAATTTTATATACACAAAGGATCAGCACCACTGGCTCTAATTAGGATATCACTTACCCTACTTTTAGACCTGCACAGCTCCACTAACTTCAGTTATTCCTGATTTACACCTATGTATATGAGTTCAGACTCAAGCTCAATGTTTCACAAAACACTCAGAATATTTTACAAAATTCATAAAGTGTAAGACCCCTAAATCTCTCTCCTGTTTCCAGAAAAATCTAGGTTGATTTTTCTAACTGATTTTTCTAATTTTCTAACTGTGTATGGTACAATTCAATGACACTTGGTAGCATGACAAACTATGTAAGTGTTGCCTAAGGGTAAGAAAAAGTGAGGCCTCTCGTGGGTCAGTCTGACTCATGTGGGATAGAGGTACATGCGGTGTTTGGTGATTTGATCCCTGGGATCCGTTTGTGACTGCTGTCTGCTCCAGGGACAGGTTGTTACTTAGCATGATGCCAGCTCTCTCTCTCCTTTCCCCAGCACCAGCAGTATTTCCTCATCACTTCCTCCTCATGAGAATTCTCTTATGGTTCCTGATAATTTGAGGAAACATCTTTCTCGCGCTAGAGCAGAAAGGGCATTTCACTGTGGTGAGACACCAGTGAGTGTGATAATATTTGATAATGGGTCTAGGAGTTCCTAGAACAAAGGAGAGACACTATTTTTGTAGAGCACAAGTGTGCACATTTAAATAGAGTGACTGACATTTCAGTGCTATGTATCAATAAGAGGGGGAGTTGCTTGAAACATGCCTGGAAATGAATTTAGCTCCTAGACTCAGCTATTCGAGTACTCAGAATAATACATTATTCTAAATATCAGGGTCACACCTACCTGTCCCTAGCTCCCTTCTGCATCCTCCATCCTTGTGGCACAGAGACATATGTAACTTTTATCACAAACGGCAAAAGATCTGAAATTAATGGGAATCTTTTCATTGGCTTCAACTGGATTTGGACTGAACCCTGATGCATTATATGTTCTTTTTTTTTTTTTTAAATGAATATGCAGTTGCCTTATGTACATAATAGGTGAGGGAAAATATTTTTAGGTGACTTGTCAAAGGTTAACCTGGATCGCCAACAAGAAAATATGGTTACCCATTTGTTTGCAGCCATAAATAATTAGCCATGTGCTCTGTTCCCTATGTGTATTTCTAGGCACATAGTCTGAGAAAAGCCAGGAGGGGAATTTAGCAAAATAGTAGGCTGAATGGGCAACTCATCCTTTCTCCCTGCTGTTCAGTGGTATGGACACAGAACCAGAAGTGAAAGCGCAGCTTTGCTATTCAGCCTCATGGTAGACATCTGAACAAGGCCATGCGCTGGGGCCCGGCTCTGATATCACGGAGCCTGGGTTCATGCAGGAGTATTTCCACTGATGTTGGTTTCATTGCCTCGCTGGTGCATACAATCGAAAGCATGGTCAGGGGTCAGATCACCCTCTTCCCGCTGGAGGGATGTCACCAGGGATCAGACTGTCTCTGGCACCAAAGTATGCGCTGCCATGCCCGCTTTTTTCAAGGAGGTTCATTAACAGAGGTAATCAAAGAAACAGAAGACTGTCTTAACTCAGTCCTTGGCCCTGTGGCCACTCCTTCCAGGGTGTCTCTGGCACTCCTGCTCCTGGCAGCTTCCCACCTGGGTCAGCTCTGCTCCCTGCGTGGAGCAGCACCCTTGGGCCCTGGCTCCAGGGACCCACCACAAGCACTGGCTCCACTCCAGCATGGCTTTCCCTCCCCAGGGCTCAGCCTGCCTCAGTCAATTCCTCCTCCAACTGCCCACTAGCCACCCCTGACAGGCCCAGGTGTAGTCCAGCCCTCTTTAATTGGCTGGAGTAGATTTGCCTGCTCTTGTCCAGGGGATCTGGGCTCAATCTATCCACAGGGTCCAGCTACCTCATAACAAGGGAGCCTTATCGAGTGAAATCCGCATCCACTGATGGTTCAGTGTGAGGGTAAGAGGCTACAGAGTTTACCCCTCAACCAGGGCTGCCGAGAGCGGATTCAGGCCCTGGTGAAAAAAAATTTTCAGGCCCCCCCAGCAAGGGCAGACTGGCTAAACAGGGCCAACAAAGCTGGGGAAGTCGGGAGCCAGGCCTCCTTCCGGGCCCTGGTAATTTGTACCGGCTTTCCCTCGCTCTTGTCAGCCCTGCCCTCAACCTGGTGGATCCCCAGGGCCCTCTCTACAGCAGCCCTGTGCCTGCCTGGCAATGCAGCTTTATTTAATCCGTCCTCCCAAGGATTGCCAACCCTAGCCACAGTGGCCACAGGATCCCCGGTGGGCTCTATGGGGAAGGTTAATATAGGTTGGGGGCAGTATAACCTATTCTGCCTAAAAATTGTGGCAGGAAGGATGATTCTAGCAGGCAACACAAGATCTGCTCTCCTTCCCAGGCTCCACCACCCCCATTCACAGGCTGGAGGATGAGTAGAGATAATACCATGAAGACACCTACGCCACTTTTCCCCAGGAGCAAGCAGAGACCCCTGCATAGGGTGTCCCCTCCTTGCATGAATCTCATGTTTGGGGGTGGGGGGCAGGGGGAGACAGGGTGAATGATCCAGGCCAGATCAGGCCTGAGGTGTTTAAGTGCAAGTCAGCAGCTGTCTAGTGGGTCACAAGTGATTGCGTTGTGTCTGACTAAGAAAAATTGGATGTTCTAACAACCTGGGATAATCCAGAACACAAGCCAGACAAGTGAAATTCAAACACACATTTCCCCTGATGCAGTAAATACTGGAGGACAGTGTTTTTGATTCATTTTTCTATTCATCTGAATAACGCCTCGAATAATAAGCCTGCATATCTCGATCTTCCATTTTCCAAAATTCAGGCTCACCCTAGCCCTCATCAGAGAGCAGCAGCTGCTTTTGCTGAGACACTAGACAGCAGGCAATTTCTCACGGGATGATGATGAAATCAGCTGTAACTGTCAGCCCTGCCTTTCAATTCAAATGCCTATGCTGCCATCTACAGCCTCTTCTGCTTCTCAGGAGACTTTGACTTGTAAAAAAATGGAGAGAAGAATCCTAATTTAGAAGCATAAAGCATGATCATGCAAACCCTGGCTCTCATTGGGCCCGATCTTACTCCCACTGACAGAGAGGGTGAAATGCCTTTTGAGTGCTGAAATTATTCATTGCAAATCATTTAACTTAGAAATTTAGGTGCATTTTGTGCATGTATGCGCATGTGTTTCTTTCATAATTAGCTGATAAATCAGCTTCCTGGATTTATAATCTTTAGAAGCCAGACCCACAACTCATTCTGTGGCTAAGCAAACCCCTCACTGCTTATGGCAGAACAATATGCAGCTGGGGGTGGGAGGGCAGTTCCACTCTGTAAGAAAGCCTCATTTTCACACATCCATATGTTTTATTAAGGGAGATAGAGTCTTATGACTAGGGATGTAATAAAGTAATTATAATAAATACTTAGCTCTAATATAGCACTTTTCCTAAGAGGTCGGGATCATTATCCCCATTTTATAGGTGGAGAAACTGGCACAAAGGGGAAGTGACTTGCCCAGCAGACCAGTGGCAGAGCTGCTATTGAAAACTACGTCTCCTTGTGAGGCTACTCCACCTCCCTGTGGCAATGTATGTTTTAAATAATCTGATTCTGCAAATGGATACATTTTCATAGATACATAATAGAGGATGATAATCCCCGCCCTTTTCCCTCTCCCCCGTTGGGACTCAGCTGGTATCTTTCAGAAACAACATTCCAAGATAATTAGAGTAACTATAGATTTGATAGTTCTGGTAAAGAATGGATGAATGAGTCTCACTTTGCCATAGTAAACATTGCCCTTTCTTGCTGCAAAAATGTAGCCAGCTTTTTTAAAGGTCACCGACTAGTTAGAAATGATGGGCCAAATTTACACCTGATGTGACTTCAGTGAAATTAATGTATTTACAGAGGGAATAATTTGGCCATACCCATATTGGGAAATAAGATGTCCTTAGCTGTGGGGTAACAATTGGTAATAACTTTAATAATTCAAACTGAAATCTAATGTATGTATTTACGATTTATGCTGTTTATTTAGGTGTTTTTGGGGTGATTGTTTTTTGTTTGTTTGTTTTGTGGTTTGGGGGAGGTTGTGTTGTGTTTTGTTTTTTGTGTTGGAACAGTGAAATTAGACCATTTGACTTTCACTTTCAGGGTGTCTTACAAACAGGGGCGGCTCTAGACATTTCACCGCCCCAAGCAGGGCGGCATGCCGCGGGGGGCGCTCTGGCGGTCGCTGGTCCCGCGGAGGTCCACTGGAGCCACCTGCCACCTTCCCAGCGACCGGCAGAGTACCCCACACGGCATGCCGCCCCAAGCACGCACTTGGCGTGCTGGGATCTGGAGCCGCCCCTGCTTACAAACAGACAGGCAAAGAAATATTTGTTCTTTTTTAATAAAGCGCTTTCCATGTTGAATCTTAAAAAAGAAATAATAGAAATATTGATGTTTCTATCTTGTAAAATTTCGTTGGGGCAAAATTTCACCAGCTAGCATCCTTTTAAAGTTAACATTGGTGAAACTCTTTGAATTAACTTCTGTGGCCTGTGTTATACAGGAGTTCAGACTGGATGATCTAATGGTCTCTTCTGGCTTTAAAATCTATCCATCTATACAACTTGAAATCTCACCATGATTAAAAGTAGTTGCAGATACTATTCCCTAATTGTCCAGCCAATTTTTGTACTTTGCCACCACTTTTCCTTCATTTTAAAATAGTACTCTGTGATTTTTAAATTGATGGTATCCCTTTAAATACAGATGTCTTTTTAAAATTTTATATTCTTGTATGTTCTTCACAAAACAATAGTGTAATACACTGGCGGCCCCCTAAGACTTCAGGGTTCTAAGTATGTTGTACAACAAATCCATGTGCAACTTTGTAGATGCCTGATCCTCCTGCTTCAAAAGCACAGCCCTCTACCACTTGAGCAAAAGGAGAACTTCTGTGAGCTGATTGCAGTATGGGACCTATGACACACAGTAGAGTCATTCCAATTTCATCCTGTAGATGGCAGTAATACACACACACTAACCAGCACATGATTCTGTCTACATTGTGCATGTTCAATAGTAATTTGTATTAGTGCGTTAGGTATAATTTTGCAAAATAAGTACTTTCCTTTTCTGAACAGCTAAAACATACCTCCATTTATTTTAAAGGTACAATACATAAAGATAAAGAATGTAGACTAGTGAACTGATTAACAGCTACAGGCACCAGACACAATGCCTAAGAAAACCTTTAATTTTGTAATGCTAAATATTATGTTTTCTTGGTTGGCAACACAACCCCAGATCCTTATTAAATGTTCACTGTTCTGGATCCACAATGAATCTGAGAATCAAGGAAAGCCTAGGGCCAAAGAAACCATAAATTGCTGTGCTATAGGAGACTCCCACTAGGAATTTAAACACAATTCACAGCTAGAGTTCACAGCCTGTCACTCACATCTCAGGAATGTGGCAACTGTCAAAGAAATGCAAAATTAGCTACAGAGTTGTGAAGCCCCATCACATGAAAGGCACTGCCAGTTTGAACAGGATTTCAGATTCCAGTCTCACGAATGGAATTTCAGATGTCTCCACCATGCTAGGTGACTGGAGGATTGTCACTAGAGAATTGAAAGGAAGCCAGCATAGAAAATGCATTTGAGAACCAATTAAAGTGACATGTACAGTACTAATGAAACTAGAGCTTTGAAATATTGTAATGTGAGTTTTCTTCCAAACTGTGCTCAGATTATTCAGAGGCTTGCAAAAAAAGTACACTACATGCATGCATGTGTACGTACTCAGCACTACTGTTTATTGCAGGGGTGGCCAACCTGTAGCTCCGGAGCCACATGCGGCTCTTCAGAAGTTAATATGCAACTCCTTGTATAGGCACTGACTCGGGCTGGAGCTACAGGCACCAACTTTCCAACGTGCCAGGGGGTGCTCCCTGCTCAACCTCTGGCTCTGCCACAGGCCCTGTCCCCACTCCACCCCTTCCTGCCCCTCCCCTGAGCCTGCAGTGCCCTCGCTCCTCTCCTCCAAGTCTCCTGGCCACCACGAAACAGGTGATTGGGAGGTGCTGATTGGTGGGGCTGTCGATGGGTGGGAGGCACTGGAAGCAGGGTGGGGGAGCTGATGGGGGGCTGCTGACATATTACTGTGGCTCTTTGGCAATGTACTTTGGTAAATTCTGGCTCCTTCTCAGGCTCAGGTTGGCCACCCCTGGTCTGCTGGATGGAATATGTCTAATCTACCCTAACTTAATCCACATGTGTATTTTCACTCTGGGATTTTCCAAAGCATTGGTCTAATCTCTGGTTTCATTCCAGCGAATGAGAGTTTTACCACTGATTTCAACAGGAGCTGAGTTAGGCCAGTGCTGAATGCGTTTGAAAAATCCCACCCTTAATGTTTATTTTTAAACCATCTCTAGATTTATAAGGGGCCTCTTATGTTTTACTATGCAGCCCAGAGTGGAGAAAAAGTCCCATAATCCCATGCAAAAGTGAACACTGGATATGCATCCCCTTCCAGCAGAGGTAGCAACCATGCCACTAGAAAACTATTTGCCCAGTGGGCTATGTGGAAAAGGCAGCATAGCTAGCCAGAGAAGGTGGGAGTCATGGGACAGCTGGGCTGTACAGCAGGCTTCCTGATCAAATGGCAAACAGACGTGGAGCATTAAAGTTAATACAGCCTGAGACAACCCTGATCCACACTTCCATGCCACGCGGCTCTCCTATCAGAAAGGTCACAATGCACACCCATGCTCTAGCAGCCGGTGGCACATGGGAACCAAGACAAACATATTACCAGTGCTGGAACGGGAAGGAAGAAGAGTTAAGAAGCAGAAGGGCTCCCCACCTTTGTGTGCTTTCAGCTGTCTTTTGAGGATCTTTCCCTGGATGTTCTTTGGAGGACAGCCCCTTAACCCTCCCACAATAGAGCTAACCCAGTCCCCTACTCCGGGTATCAATGTGCAGAGTGAGGCGGGAGAGTTTTTGAAACAAAATTCATTGTTTTTACATAGTTTTTTAAAAATTAATAAAAGACCAAATCAGAATGAAATGTTTCCATTTTATTGACACAAAAACATTTCCAGTGACCCAAAACAATGTTGACATCTTTGGTTTTTGTTCATTTTGGAAGGCAAGAAATTTCATGGATCATTCAGTGATTTAGAAATAGGAAATCTGGTTCCCGCCTGGCTCTAGCTGCACATTCAGTGACAAATTCTGGAGCCCCATTAAAGCCTGGTTAAAGCAATCTCATGCAAGAAATCTCTATTGCAGCAGGACCCTCTCTCCCATAGTGCTCAGAACTTCGGAGCAGTCACTGTGCTAATGGGGTCACAGTAGCATGTCCCTCCACCTATCCACCCCACATACAGAGTTTTGAATCCATGTCATCAAAGTCCCACTGGCCTTGACCCCCTTCCTTTCCTACTGGCCTTGACCCTCTTCTTTTCTTAGTCAACCTCCTGTCCTGGCTTCAAAATGTGCCCCTACCCTTCAGCCCTCCATAGGCTTTGGAACAGTGGAAACAGTGTAGCTTCTCTGTGCAGGGCGAGCAGGATTCCTCACAGATGACTGGGGGCCTAGCCAGGGAAGGTGTGATCTCTATGCTCATCGATAAACATTTCCCTTCCACGCTAGTAGAGGACTGGTAACAGCAGCTGCAGGGGCAACTGCAGCTGTGAGGTAGCTCCATTGACACACTGTGTCCCATCAGAGGTGGTAAGAAGATTCGCTGATCGGTACAGAACTCCCCATACCATGCCAGTGTAGATAGACTTGGTGTAAATTCTAGAAAGGAAGGTCTGCGAACATCCCTCTGACTTTGCCTATTGCAGCTTCTACCAGCTGCCCTTTAAAGTGAGAATAAAAAGGCCCAGCATACACAATCCAATTTTTCCTGGTCATTCATGCCACTAGTTTTCCCCTCCCCTTCTGACCCTCAGTGCAGGGAGCTAGCTCCTGCATCCTGTTTTTCAGGACACGTTTCTTTTAGAGAAGAGCCGCAACAGAACCTCAAGACATCTGGATTCATGGAAGGCTCTCAGATACTACTATAATGGATGCTATATAGCTAACTCGCTAGAATCCCCATATCAGAATTCATTCCCTATGGCTTTGGTTCCAGGTTGGATCCAGGACTGGAAGGGGCCCATTTTGCTGACATGCAACCAAAAATTCTCATGAGATATCAAGCTAAGATTGCAAAAGGTTCATAGATCACCAGATCTTGAGAGATTTCCACCATTTGCAGCCAACCTCTTGTGAGGATAGCTTGAATCAGAAAACAAATCTTTTTCTTGATTTGGCCAGACACTTGCCTTCACAGCTCACCTGTCTACTTTCTTCTGCTAGTGGGCATGAATGTTTTTAGGCTATCCCTGACAGAGGCTGACTTGATTGCAGCAAAGAAGGCCTTATCCCAATCAGATCCTATGCTCCATCTCGCTCTTTTCTGTTTCTTTCAGTTGCTGCCAGGAGTTTATCTGAACCATGAAGGAGTTTCTAGCGTCCCGGTGATATGAGCAGTTAATGCCTTTTCTGGGAATCCAATGGGGGAGTGTGTGTTTCAAGGACACACCTCCTTCCAAATACAAATTCTGTGAATTAACCACCGGGCTGTTTATCGCTTCTGGCCCAGCCCTGATCAATGGCAATGAGTCTGACAGACTCTGACAGCGAGCGTCTGAGCAATGCCATCAAGCACAACAGGCCCGGGTAGTTTCCAACTTGGTGATATGTCAGTTGGAGAGCGTTCCTGCTAGCCAGGTCGCCAGGGATGGGGCAGTGCTGAATAAGCTGTGGAGTTCAGTGTAAAAAAAGGAACAGATAGGATTCTTAATAGGCAATTATCCCTTGTGTAGCAGAGGTATGGACATCAACACCAGCCTTTCGGCAGAATGAGGACAGTATACAAAGCTGGCCCTGCCTCACTGCCCAGCATGCCCCCCTTCACGGGGGCGCTCTGGAATCCAATCCCAGGTGCAAATCCCTTATGTCATGGCAGCAGTCTGTGACAGGATAAGCAGCAATGTCTGGCAATGCAGATGTCCCTGATCCTCCATATAAATTCCCACACACATGTACCCCACTTCCTCCCAACACAAGCTCTGGAAAGCAAGGGAATTATGGCTGCCGTCCCTCTCAACACAATATCGATCTCCAGGTGTTAGCCCAGGACCGTAAACACCCTCTCTGCCACATTCAGCTTCATTTCACCAATACTATCCCCTTTGTTGCACAAAAAACAACGAAAATGACGCTGCAGTATACAGACTTAGCACAAGCACGGAGCCCCCCTGAGGGATCAGAATAATGGAGCCACATGCCCACAGTGGGACTGGTGCACATAAGCCTTTAAGTCCCACATGACATCTTGCAAAAGGCACGTGTGTGTTGACATTCAAACACACACACTGTCTCAAAGGGAGCCATGGGCACCAACACTTACTCCTGTGCCACTGCAACTGAGTTCAGTGGGTTCTGCACAAGAGTAAGCATCTGCCTGTGCGATTTCCTTTATTGGACTGGGAACATGATTGTCTAGTTCAAAGCATTAATATGTGAGCACACAATCAGTCTCTAGGCTTGGTAGCCTGAGCCCAGGCAATGGATCTACTGATGTAAAGTTTGCTTTGAAATATATTTTTTCAGTGTAACAGTCACTAACAGCAGCAAGGTGGATGACCTTGCTGTCTTGGAAAGATTAAGCTGTGTGAAATTGCAATCACTCTGTTGTGGCTATATCTTGTGCTGACACAGGAGGCCTGAAAAGGCAGTTCTTAGCAGTGGCCAGTTAAGCTAAGTTCAGACAAAGGTCAGCTCTAAGGCCTATCAAAGCACAAGAAAGGAGCTCTGGGCTAATGCCAGAAGCCAGCCTTCACTCATAACAGATTCCAGCTGTTCATGTACCGACCCCACCATTTCTGCTGCTTGTGTGGGGGACATCTTCACATGTGCTTTACAGAAGGCAAGGTCAAGTGGGTTTCTGAAAATGAGGTTCAGTGGATGTCAGAGGCAGGCGGGCTTGTTAAATAGAACAGAAGAGCTTCTGTTGCTTGACTGGCTGCAGTCAGTTTGGGGGGTTAGAGGGATAAGAATGCCATCTCCGCACAGGAAGAAACCCTGGTCACAGATCCTGGCCACCTACAGCGGAGAGGTCCATTTGTGACCCCGGAGATTTGAGAGTTACCCTTTCCTTGTTCAGAGGTTAATGGGATACACAAGCAAAGCGTATGAATACATGAGCTTTAAAATGTCACACACAGTTTAACTAATTCATCTTTCCTGTTACCTCTGCGATGTACGCACCAGGCTCTCATTTCTATTTTAGAGGTGAGAAACCTGAGACAAGGTGGTTAATGGTCTGGTTTTCATAAGCTGGTGGAAACTGCAAGTTCTCATTACCTCTGATAATCGGACCACCAGTGACTGACTTCCCCCAGATTATAAGAATGTGTCCAATGGGACTTTGTTGCTCAGCTCCTTTATGCTCCTTTGAAAATCACAGCCAAGCCTCTTTTCAGTATGGTGCCTAGATATTCTCAAGAACTCAGAAAACTGTGCAATCCCCTTCTTACACCAGTGCCCACTCTGACACAGGTGTCACCCCTGGGCTGAATGGTAACAGATGTCTGGGGTCTTACAGGTTGACTTCCCAGCTGAGGAGAAATCAGTGATGCAGAGTCTGGGTACATTCTAAGTGCAACTTGCTTTATTTACACATATCCACCAGTCTTGGAATGGTGGTGGTCAAACAGCATACAGGGCAATTCCTTCTTTCAGGAATCTCAGCCCAACACCGATGCCCAGTTCCCAAAGAGCAACTCTGCCTCCAGAATTGACTCTAATTGGAACCCCAGGCTAAATACAAACTCTCCTGCTGCTCGCACAGCATTCCTCTCCCAAAGTTGCCTCTACATAAAACCTTGCATAAGCCAAAAACTGAGAACACAGCATGTCTTCTCAAGAGTCAAAACTTGCTTGTACACTAAGAAAACAAACTAGGAAGACCAAGTATGCTACTTGGTGACACTTGTCATAACAACAATAACCATGCTTATCCCATTGATTATTAAAACAGGCTGAAAAAATATGACCCACTCCACTGACTACACACATTTATTGAAAATAGTTTGAAGACCTCAACATGCTCAGAATTTTTGAATGTGCCCACAACTGCCAGGGTGAGTCTTAGGCTCATCTGGCTCTAAGCACATAAGCTTAGCAGCCGTTCATTGAAGTCATGGCTTTGCAGATGACACAAATATGATCAATGAGATGTTAGGCCCCTAAGGGACCTCAGGCTTCTGGGCATTAATGTGCAACAAAGGCTTAATGTTCAGTGAAAAAGACAAGAGAAAACTCAGCTCATAGCCACATGCATGTCGGCATTCGACATCTGACCTTGTGTGACAGATACAGGTCAACAAAAGTTATCTTTTGGGATATTGGAATGTCTTTTGGATGAATGTAATAGCATATATTGTCTTAACTTCTCAGCCCACCGACTAACGGGATCTTATCTGGTACTGCAAGAAATTGTTTATCTTTACTGGAGGAGTGGAAACAAGCAGATGCTAAACTAAAACAGATTTTCCCACTCTGTTGCACCAGCCCTATGGCTGTAACTTCATTATAATGAAGCTGGAGAGTCAGGCTTAAAATCTTCAGTCCAGTCCTTGACACGCCTCATTACTTTATGGCACCAGAAATGTTCAATGCCGTTGGCCCAGTTGCAAGCCTGTACCTATGTCATACTATAACAGATCCTCAGCTGATGTAAATTGGCATTACTCCATTAACTTCAAGTTTAAAACTAAAACCTAATGATTGCCTGGTTCTGAGTGGGGAATAATTACTTGGCTAGATCCTCAGCTGGCGTAATCAGTGCACCTTCATTGAAGTCAATATACTATCCAAAAGAAGAACAATGGTAGTTTAGGACCTGTTTATATTTTGATGGACTCTTTTCCTGCTCCCATTCAAAAATAAACAGTGACAAATCCTTCTTAAGATTGCTGTGAGTAACCAGGGGTTTGGGCAAGTGGTTGATACTGTGCAAAACATATGCACAAAATTGAAGCCCTGCAGAACTCACCTGATTATGTTATAAAGTCAGGACCCCATTAAGCAATCCGATTCTCATAGGTGGCCCCTTATGCAAATGCAGAGTTCAGCTAGGGGATCACAGCCATAATACCTATACAAAAGCCTCACCAAGATTTGCAAAGCGTTTGAGTGACCTGTGTCCTAAGTGAAGTAAAACTGGGCCAATTTACAGTGTTGAGTGGAATATACCACAGTTTTTCACTGAGTTAAATTATTAGCTTATTTAAATTGGAACCCAAAGCAAAGCTCGGAGGCTGGCAGGAGCTGGCTCTTCTCTTCCAAGAGCAATTAAATTCAGCTATATCGTAGAAGAAAAATAATCATATGCTGCTAATATGTCTAGTGCAATTTTGTTACCATGTGACCAGACAAAAAGTCTTGGTTAACTAGTGAAAAGTATGTGATCTGTGACAAAGTTCCTCCTCTGCCTTGGTGGGTCCTGCGCTTATTGGCAGATTTGCTCACCTCAGTGATCTTCCCCTCTGGTGGAACCCACAGTTTGGGTCAACTCCTCCTGTGTCTGATCAGGAGTTGCGAGGTTTGGGGAGAACCCGGGCCCGCCCTCTACTCTGGGTTCCAGCCCACGGTCCTGTGGTCACAGCTGTCTATAATGCCCCCTGTAACAGCTGCATGACAGCTACAACTCCCTGGGCTACTTCCCCATGGCCTCCTCCAAACACCTTCTTTATCCTCACCACAGGATCTTCCTCCCGATGTCTGATAAGGCTTGTAGTCCTCAGTCCTCCAGCAGCGCGCGCGCACACACACACACACACACATACTCTCCCTCTCCCTCTCCCTCTCCCTCTCCCTCTCAGCTCCTTGCACCTCTTGCTCCCAGCTCCTCACACACACACCTCACTAACTGGGAGGCTTTTAATGAGTTCCAGCCAGCCCTTGATTGGCTTCAGGTGTCCCAATCAATGTAGCTATTTCCGCTGCCTTCTAGAAAGATCTTAATTGGCCCCAGGTGTCTTGATTAACCTGGAGCAACTGCCATTTGGTTACCACGGTACCAGGGATTTGTTTAGCCTGGGGCTAACATACCTGTTCCTCACTACTTTACTGTAGCCATCTGGCCTTGCCCCATCACAGATCTTACAAGAAAATGAATTGTGCATATTATTATGTTATATTACTGTAGCACCTAAGAGCCTGCTGTACAAACACAGAACAAAAAGACAGTCTGTCAAGATTCCTTCCCCACTCTGAACTCTAGGGTACAGATGTGGGGACCCACATGAAGCCCCCTAAGCTTATTTCTACCCACTTAGGTTAAACCTGGTATGCTGCCACCACTAAGTGATTTAACAAGAAACAGGGAAAGGACCACTTGGAGTTCCTCTTCCCCCAAAATATCCCCCCAAGCCCTTACACCCCCTTTCCTGAGAAGGCTTGAGAATAATATCCTAACCAATTGGTTACAAAGTGATCAAAGACCCAAACCCCTGGATCTTTGGACAATGGAAAAATCAGTCAGGTTCTTAAAAGAAGCATTTTATTAAAAAGAAAATGTAAAAATCATCTCTGTAAAATCAGGATGGAAAATAACTTTACAGGGTAATCAGATTTAAAGAGCCCAGAGGAACCCCCTCTAGCCTTAGTTTCAAAGTTACAACAAAACAGGGATAAAGCTCCCTCTAGCAAAGGAAACATTCACAAGTTGAGAAAACAAAGATAAACTAACATGCCTTGCCTGGCTGTTATTTACAAATTTGAAATATGAGAGACTTGTGCAGAAAGATTTGGAGAACATGGATTGATGTCTGGTCCCTCTTAGGCCCAAGAGCAAACGCCACCAAAACAAAGAGCACAAACAAAAGCCTCCCCCCCCAAAAATTTTGAAAGTATCTTGTCCCTTTATTGGTCCTTTGGGTCAGCCAGGTTACCTGAGCTTCTTTACCCTTTACAGGTAAAAGGATTTTGGTGCGTCTGGCCAGGAGGGATTTTATGTATTGTATACAGGAGGGTTGTCATCCTTCCCTTTATAGGTATGACACAGTCCCTGCCCCAAAGAGTTTACAATCATGGGATAAGAAATAAGACAACAGGTTGAGACAGACAGATTATACTTATTCCTGCCTGGAGTGTGGGGGACTGGACTAGAAGATCTCTCAAGGTTCCTTCCAGTCCTATGATTCTAGGAGTATGAGGTAACAATGAGACAACCTTGGTTGCAGCAGCAGCAGCTTAACTGTTATCAAGTGTCTTATAGAAATCAGGTTAAAGGAGAGTTAAGGAAAAATATGGAACAGTTCACAAATGTGCCTGTCATATAGAATATAGTTTGCATGCAGGGAAGAGGAATGGTTGGAAACTAAGGCATAGAAGAGGGAGTCAGGAAATCAGGCTTCTCTTTCTATCTCTGTCAAATACTTTGTGCGTCCTTGGGAAAGTTACAGCCACTCACTGCCTCAGTTTCCCCATCAGCACATTGAAGGTAGCAGGACCATACTGCTCTCACAGGTATGTATGTTTGTGTGGTGGCCATAGCTACAGCAGTGAATGCCGTAGAAATGCCAGTGAATAAATACAGAGTAAACTAGTATACAGCTTAAGTATGCAATAGACTGTCACCAACTTGGTAAAACTACTGCAACACAATGGGATAAAAGCAGAAGGTGAAAGAAGGAACATGTTATGCTCACTTTGACAGCACATACACTGATATCCCTGCCCTTCTTTGTACGCATCACATGAGGACAGCCATAATTGTCCTGTGCTGAGGGGCCAGAGACTGCCCTGTGTGCTCCTGGAGGTGGCGGACCCATGGCCTGTGAGGAGCGGACGACACCATTACAGGAGTTGGTGCAGTCTGTACATCCCTGCACCTCACCCCTGCAACAAGGTTCCGTTGATGGATGTATAATTCATCCCCCAGCTTCCCAAGAGGTAACATGTCTCTGCACCACACCTAACATACAGCTGAGCCTTAAAGTGACCTAGTCCTAAAATTAGAGGGATACATAGAAGATTAGCATACACCCTAAACAAATCCCAAAGTGTCACCCACAAAAATAAATGTTTCAAGAACAGAGGAAGAAATAAGGGTTACATGAGTCATGAGCAAACCACAGCTGTGTCCGTTTAAAATGGAATTTG
This sequence comes from Chelonoidis abingdonii, assembly GCF_003597395.2. NCBI lineage: Eukaryota > Metazoa > Chordata > Testudines > Testudinidae > Chelonoidis > Chelonoidis abingdonii. The sequence continues at coordinate 283,855,456 of NC_133770.1, forward strand.
GATCCACAATTTCATTTAAAGTTTACATTTGTAGTTGCCCCTTAGTTTGCATCCAAAACTGGAAGAGACAGAAATTTGCACATGCATATGTGGGGGGAGGTGGGGAAGGCGGAGCGATAGAATGATCACGAACAAAACATTTTTCCTTACCTGCCTTTCCATTCATCATGGGCTGGTTAGGAATAATGCAGTCCAATGCCACAGAAAGAGTTTGTAAAGCGCTTATGGAAAGGTCAGAGGCTGTGCAGTGCTTACAACTGCAATAAATAACTTCAGTTGACAATTTTTGCCCCACTACCCATGACTAACTGTGATCAGTCCTCTTCCTACTTATAAAACAAAACAGCTGAGAAAATTATTTACATGGTAAGTAGAGGTGTGGGAACAGGTTCAAGAAAAGGAGAGATTAGAGAGATCAAACATTCAGTTTGCCAAAATAATAATTTCCCAGTGTTAAGACAATCATTTAAATCATATAGCAGACTCTACATATGCTCATTGGATCTTTCTTAGCTAAGTGCATTCAGCATGCGGAATAGATTATACTCCATTTAGACAAGTTCCTTTTGCATTTGTACGTGTAACTAAATACATGATAAATCTATATGGTTTGCGTGGATTTGTGAACATGTCATTTTAGTAGAGCTGGTGGAAAAATGGCAATTATTTTTCTCAGGATTTTTTTTTAAGTGGGAGAGTGGAGCTTTTTTCTTTGGTTGTTTGGATTTTTTGCTTACTTTTTGGTTTGTTTATTAATTTCTCACAAAAAGGTTTCGGTTTCAAAATGAAAAATTAAAATCCAAATAACTTTTGGTTTCTGAAAACTATTTCTGACAAAAAAAAATTCTGTTTTTGGTAAAACTATTCAGTTTTCAAAATGGACATTTTTGTTGAAAAATGTAACCGAAAATGTTTCAGTTTTTAATTTTCAGATTTTTGTTGAAATACCTGAACATTTTGACTTAAATTAAAGTTCTCTCTCAAAATTGTGATTTTGGTCAAAAAGTCATTTTATGATGAAAAAGAGTTTGGATGAACAAATTTTCATCAGATCTAGATTTTATATATGAAGGGTCAGATTTTCTTTAAGTGCAGGTCTCCAGTTTTTGAAGGCAAAAATTGTGGTTGGTAAATAATTGCAAGTATAATTTTGTGAGCACAATTATGGTAAATTAACTAACTAGGTCACTAATTTGCAGGTTACAAATTGTGAATATGAATAACTGCAGCTGCAAAACTGTGCCTGAAAAAACTGGATTGAGGCTGGGTTGAATATTTGGCTCTGTGTTTGTATATGTGTACGGTAAACCATTTCAGAGGCCAGGACAAATTTGCTCTCCTTGCTTTTATAGTCCTCTATGCATTTGCTTCAGACTCATTTAAGGCCTTTGGGTGGGATTTTCAAACCCACAACAGTGAGTCTCATAATCTGGGTAAACTGACTCCGGCTCGCAGGGCTCATGCCTCTGGACTAAAAATAGCAGTGCAGACATTCCCATCTAGGCTGGAGACTGGGTTCTGAAACCCGGCAAGAGGGGAAGATCTCAGAGCCTGGGCTCCAGCCCGAGTGGGAATATCCATGCTGCTATTTCTAGCCCCATAGTGCAAGCCCTGCAAGCCTGAGTCAGTTAACCTGGGCTTCGAGACTCGCTGCCACAGGTGTCTTTGCAGTGTAGACATACCCTAAGGCATACAAATTAGGTGCTTTGGAAAACTTCACCATTTTGTCTTGGTCTGCTCCCCTCTGCAGTACCTTTGGCCATCTAACCTAGACCTCCTCTCTGTCCACAGTCTCCCCACTCTTAGGGCTCACTCCTACATGGCACAGAATATGCTCTTCCTGAACCAGCAAAGCACTTAAACAACAGAATAGCCTCAATGGAACCAATGAGACTATGCCTCGGTTTTCTCATCAGTGACCTATCTGATGAAAAGCACTAGGAACCAAGGCTTATTATTATCACTAATAAAGAGAAACATGACCTTAAGTGCTTTGCTGGATCAGTGCTTTGCTCAGCATCTGTCAGGATCCAGCCTTTAAAGCAATAACCTCATCTTATGCGGCTCCTGCTCTCTGGAATAGCCTGACTCTCAATCTCTTTATCTCATTGTAAATTTTACAGAAAATATACATGTTTCTGTGCTCATGCCTCTTAATTTGTCCCTCTCCATTTAAGGTGGTAAATTCTATACATCAATACTGCAAAGCGGCTAGTTTGGGATACGGTTTGTATGAGAGACTCTCTATCAAGCAGTGCTGTTGTGTGTCTCTTCGCAGGTAATATTTTGCCATCTCCAGCAAATGATTTGCAACTACTCTATAAGTAATGTCCAGCTGCTTGCACTGCCACTGGACCACACATTCGCTCTCTGTTTCTCACTGTAACAAATTGAAACTAGCAGGACACAAAGCAAACATGAGCTGGCCTCCCATTCACTCATGAAGGTGCCAATAGTATTTAATGGGCTCAGCCCAAAGCAATCTCTTTAAAGCACAATTTATATTTTTTCCGTTATCTGCATGCTTTGTATTTCAGTAGCCACCAATGAAGTAAACAATTACATTGCCAGCAACCACTGCTGTAAACTGAAATCAGTCCATGACTTTAAAATACATATTAAAGTGTGGAAAGACATCCCTCATTTTTGGATGTATTCCTGCTTTATATGGGTTCACTTCCAACTGTAGGAGGAACGTGTCATGGAATAAGAGGCTGAGACAAGAGTTCACAGCTACTCTAACAAGAGTTAGGTCCATCTTGATAGTTCCTCTAAATTACACCTGTCTTGTACTTTTAGAGTGTCCCATCTGAACATTCAACTCCATTGCTTAAGCAGGAAGGAACATGCCATTTCACCTCTTTAAACACATACACTTGAACAAATACACCTGCTTATTTACATGTTCATATACCTACCCTCATCAAACACACCCTTAAGTATTTCTAAAGCACCTGTCACCTTGGTGCTCATTCACACATTGATGCCTGATAGAAATTAAAGTTTGCAGAACCACATGTTTCTACCATGGAAAGAAGTACACGATAGAAAAAAGGCACGCCTTGATATTTGCAGTACGTTGTGCATCTGAGCTTTATTGTTTGCATAATTCAGGACCTGATCCTGAAACTTATTCAGGTGTTAAGCACCCTCATCTCCAATGAAGCACATCGGGCATACATTTTATTTGTTTACATATTTTTGATGGAACCAGGCTGCTACCACATATTTCCTCTTACCCAGTGGGATGTATCAGAGTAGGTGGACCCTTCCCATCATTAACACCTACCCACCCAAACATTTCTCAGATAACACTATACTGTACAAATTGATTTCCTTTCTGTGGTGAGCTCAATTCAGGGGCTCAGTGGGGCTCCTCATGGGCTATGGGATCCACCCATGTGGACTTCATTGCAGATCAGACCCTTATTTGTTTCAGTAGTGGTACATAGCACCGATTGCCCGTAACTAGCGGAGGCATTCAAACACAGTTATTTCTATTCACACGGCCGGGGCACTCAGAGGCAGCACAGTCACTGCTAGATCGGATCTTTGTGGTGTGAAGATTACCACACCCTAGCGCAGCTTGCTAGCCAAGATATAGGGAGGTGGAGCCGAGATGCCACCTCCTTTCCCACCAGCACAGAAAGGGAGCTGGGATGGAACAGCCCCTGTGCTTCTCCATGCACAAGGCCTGCAATTCTGCTTGATCTTTCTGTGACCCACCTGAGAGAGGAGTGGGAAGATTTCTTCTTCCACCTTATGTACACGTCAAGGCCATGAAAAATCTGGCCCTTCATTACTACGTGACTAACTACAACCAAAACAGTGTTCTGTCTTCTCTGCCATAGATTTAAAGCAACTCCACAGCTTTTTGCCAAGAAGGTTATTGTTCCTGAGAAACAAGTAGCACACCACCAGCCCCCTGGCAGTAGGTTTCCAGCAGTCACGACAGTAAATGATCAGTGGAAGAACTTACAGGAATGTTTGAAGTGGATATTTCCAGTGTGCCTGTAAGTACCTGACTTAACAACAGGCCAGAGTGCTACTCGGCATGGTGTCTGAGAAGTGCCAATTCTTTCCTGCTACTGAAATTCAATGGCACAATGCAAACACATGCGTTTCATATGCAACTTGATGCCATCCTGGCTGCATTAGCCACAGATCCCGGGTTTCATGAAACCTGTCATCAATCCTCTGTATTACAAGTAACTAAAATATAGCCAGAGATCGTAGAGAAATGTTAGTATTAACAGGTAGGGAGGTTGTTAACAAACAAGCAGTTAATTTACAGGCTAAGGCTCTGTGTACCATGTCAACCTTAAGGGTTAATTTTCCTTTAAGAGGTACAGAAAGGGAGGCAAAGTAAGCCCCTTGCAACCCTGGGTCACAATCTCTGCTTTCGTGTGATTGTAAATGAAGAGGGAGGAAACCACTAGCAGGAGGATATTTGTCTCCAAGGCTATGGTTATCATCATAGGCCTACTGGGTGTATGTTACACATCTCCCCATGTGTCTGCTACAGGTGCCTGGCTAGAGGGACTTAATCCTTTCGCTCAAGTTTGGGGGGCTGTGTCTTTTAGCTCTAGAAGTTTCAAATTCAGCCTTTGCTGACATCCAAGATGACAGTTGTTACAGATAATATAATAACTGAATAATCCTACCTGATGATAAATTCATATATCCCTGCTGGAACAGCTCCCTGCAAATGTCCCATGGGCTTTATAATCTCCCCACACACACATACACACACACTCCAGTCAGAGCTCCTGAGCATGAAGATTAAGGAAAAAGCTGTCCTGGACATTTCAAGGTGTGACAATTACTATAGCAGTTCTCTTCTCAGACAGCCTGTGATCAATTTAATCAGACCTAGTGACACATACAGTACAGTACCAGGCAGCTCTCATGTAGTGTAAGCATTACCCAAAAAAATCAAAGCAATGGGAACATGCTGACTTTCTGGATATTTTAACAACTGAACAACGCAAGAGCGGATGGAGGAGGGGGAGCTAATCAAAAATATGATTCTATTGTGAGATCCAGGCCTGGAAAGCAAAATGCATCACCTAAGAGCTCTTACCAAAACCCACACCTCTCTTCTGACATCCCTGGCACTGATTTATTGAGACACCATGTCCTAGGGACAGTCACACATATGTTTCACATTGCCATTGTTCTGTTTCGCACAGATCTCTGCTGTATGTGACCATTTGAACTCAATATTTTACCACACAAAACAAATTCCCTTCAGCATTCTAATAGCTGGTGTCCAAAAGAGGTGGACTGTGTGACTTGGAGTTTATCAGAACCAGCCAGCCACACCAGCGCATTCTTTTACCTTATGTTTTCTGGACTAAATAAGATTTGGGGGGAAATGACATAAACAGCACACACCTTGGCCTAATATCCCTTGTTTTGTCTTCATCTGCAGTCTGTGGTGTATGCTTAATACAGACAATTAGAGTCAGTAAAGAGGCTTCTTACAGCATGGAAAGTAGGCCAAACATCTCTTTGATACACATCACTGTTAGATTTAACAAGACCCAAATCTGCCACTGCGCCAACTTTAACCTTCTCTTGCTGTACAAAGATCTGGTAAATGGAGGGATCAGTAGCATTACTTAGATGGCCCCCAGTAGCACAATATCTGCTCACGCCATGATCTTTAACATGTTTGTTCTCACACCACCCCTGTGAGGCAGGGCGGGGCTAGGATTCTCATTTTGCAAATGGTAAACTAAGGCACTGAGCTGCAGCAACAAGCCTCACAGCCTGGGTCTACAGACTCGAGCTTGCATTACAGCACTGAAACCTGGCGAGGGGAGTTGGTTTCAGACTCTGAGCTCCGGCCTGAGCAGGAGCATCCACACAGATATTTCTAGTGCCATAGCGCAAGCCCAAGTGGAGAGATCTAGGGTCTGAGACTAGCTGCCATGGGTTTTTTTTTTTGCAGTGTAGATGTATCCTAAGGGCATGTCTACACTGTGATTAAAAAAAAAAACATGACACCAAATTTCAGGGTATGTCTTCATTACCTGCCAGATTGACAGGTAGTGATCGATCCAGCGGGGATCAATTTATCGCGTCTAATCTAGACGTGATAAATTGACCCCCCAAGCACCTCTCCTGTAGACTCCTGTACTCCAGCGCCACGAGAGACGCAAGCAGAGTCATAGAATATCAGGGTTGGAAGGGACCTCAGGAGATCATCTAGTCCAACCCCCTGCTCAAAGCAGGACCAGTCCCCAGACAGATTTTTGCCCTAGATCCCTAAGTGGCCCCGTCAAGAATTGAACTCACAACTAAGTTTAGCTGGCCAATGCTCAAACTAGTCGACGGGGGAGCGGCAACAGTTGACTCGCTGCGGTGAAAACACCTCAGCAAGTCAATCCAAGTACGTCAACTTCAACTACATTAGTCATGTAGCTGAAGTTGTGTAACTTAGATCACTCCCCCCTAGTGCAGACCAGGGCTCAGAGGCCAAATTGACTCAGGTTTGGGCTGCAGGGCTATACAATTGCAGTGTAGATGTTCAGGCTCAGGCTCAGGCTGCAATCCGAGCTCTGAGACCCTGCCCCCTGGTGGAGCCCCAGAGCCTGGGCTCCAGCTCAAGCCAGAACATCTACACTGCTATTTTATAGCCCCATAGCCTCAGCCCAAGTCAGATGGCCTGGACCTACTGCAGCCATGCAGCATCTCTTTGATCGCTGTGTGGCTGTACCCTTACCCAAAGTCACACTGGAAGTCTGTGGTTGAGCCAAAAACAGAATGCAGTTCTCCCAAGAGCCTAACCACATGACCAATGCTCCTGACTTTTCTCTCCATATTTATTACTGCCAGCTTCTGTGCTTACTTTTGCCTCCCAAAATAGAAAGTAATCCATATTTGTGCTTACTCTTTGCCCATTCTTTGCCCTCTCTGTCCAGGCACTGTTACCATGTGACAGCTGATATACCAAATGCTCTGTAAAGGGGCATACCATTAGCTAGGGATTGAATTCTCTGAGGTATTATCCAGCCCTAGAATCCCAGGAGTGCAGCATTGCCAGTGCCAGCATTCCAGTCTGCAAAATTTTAGACTGTGGGTCCCAACCTTGGAGCTGAGTCAGAAAATAATTATATGTTGGCTGGCTGGCTTTGCAGACTAGAAAGGCAGCTCTGAAATCAGCATGCTGAATTATAAGAACTTGCTGAGATGAGAAGTGGATATGGGCACTAAGGGCTGGTCTATGCTACCGCAGCAAGTCAACCCAAGTTACGCTACTTCAATTATGTGCATAACATAACTGAAGTCAACATTGCTTAGGTTGACTTACTGCGGTGTCTACACTGCATTGGGTCAATGGGAGACGCTCTCCCTCTGACTTCCCTTACTCTTCTCGGAGAGTTGGAGTACCAGAGTTGACCAGAGAGCACTCTGCAATTGACTTAGTGGGTCTTCTCCCAGACCCGCTAAATTGACACCGCTGCATCAATCGCAGCCGTGCCAATCTACCTGTAAATATAGAAATGGCCTAACAGAAAATCAGTGGTAGATGAAGTGTCTCAATGAAATAAATACATTGTTAGAAGTATTTCCATATTTTCCAGAGATTTTAGGGGACAAAATGTGCCCCTGATAAATCAGAGAAAGACTAGTATATCTAAGTGTCCAAAACTAGCGAGATGGGAGGAAAACTTTCAAAGTGAACCATGAGTTTATATTCAATACTTTATAAAATCCATGGTTTGTTGTCCCTAACTCCAAGAGGAATTATCGGCCAAGCTTGCCAGACCATACACTCAACAGCATTTCTCTGTCTGTAGTATAACACAATAACTTTTGAAAACTATTTCTGATAAATTCCAAAGTTTCCAGAAATATGCTAGGGATCATTGGGCAGACCCTATTGATTTTGAGAAAAGTCAAAACACCAAAGGAGGCATAAAGGGGGATTTATTGAGCTCCGTTCCTCTGGTTAGCAGAGCCACAGCTTCAAGCACCTCTGCAATTGTCTGTAGAGCAAAGAACTGGTTGACGACACCCATGAAGGCCTGTGAGTATAAAAATAATCCTGTCTAAGGTCCATCTATTCGGCCAATAAAGTTTAACATGTGGACGCTCTAAACGACTTAGTTATCTCCCAGTAAGAAAGAAGACAAACAATAAAGTAGGGGGAAGGGTGGTGTGCACACAGATCCTGGGAAGAGGTGGAGGACCCTGGAATAGGGGACAGGGGTACACAGATCTCCTGCGACCAGGGTGGGGGAGAGAATACAAGACTCTGTTGTGGTGGGAGGGGTGAGAGAATGGGGAGCACACAGAGCCATTGATATGAAAGGAAATGAGGGGGGGCTTGCATATATCAGAGGGGATGCTGGGGGCACACAGAGCCATGCAGGGAAAGAATACAGGACCCTGTTGTATAGGGGGACAAGGGAAGGAGGTATGGGGTGAGATTTGGGGACCCCGGAAACGATAGGATTGGGCGCACACAGAGGCTTGATTGGAAGACTTTGATATGTGTCAGAGGAGGTGGTAAGGGGCACACAGAGCCCCAGGCATGAGGGTTGAACTGGGTGGAGCTGCAGAGAGTCCCTGAAATAGAGGTAGATGGGCCACCATTCCAGGGATATAGCAGGGGGAATGGAGAGACACAAGGAGCCCATGACGTGTGCAGAGAGTTCGGTCAACAGCAGCTATGAAGTGTGCGACCTCCTAGTGACTAAGAAGCCTCTATGATGCTGAGAACTCTTAAGTCCCACTAAAGACACCACTCAGCACCTTGCAAAACTGGGTCCATAATAAGTAGCCATGTTATGGATGGGGAAAAAAATCCAGACAGCTATTACTAAAATGCTGTAACATTTTTTCTACGATATTTTGAAATACATCCAGAGGGAAAGCCTCTTTTTGGGGGGTGGGTGGGAAGGCTGAGGTTTGGGAATGGACTAGCAAGACATATGGGCAGCAGAAAATGACAGCATCTGAGAGGGGGTATCTAAACCTGCCATACAGTAGAATGCGCAGGAGACATGCAGAGTAGGGTTGCTCATCTTCTGGGGGAAATGATTTATTTCCCTCCTCCACCACAAATTCGGGGCCAAAGCACCTCAGCTGGTATAAATCAACAAAGCACCTTTGACTCCAATGGCTCCATGCCAGTTAACACCAGATGTGGATCTGACCCAACTGTTTTCAGTCTAAATGCATCTTGACAATGTTATATGAACATTCAATAAAATGTTTTTAAATTAACTTATTATGTATCCCTCCATTCCAGATCATATCCTATTTTGGAAATGTATTTAAAACCCTGCTAAGCAGTTTGCGGTCGAATGTCTTGCTGGGACAATGGAATTTCCATGAGCATATCAACTAGAGCTCTAAACATTTTCTTCCTCTACCTCTGGATTTAAAGATTGCTGGATGATTAATAAGCAAAGAAATCCTCTTACCTAACTGTAAAAGCAATACTCTTGCTTTCCTTCCAGGCTTGAGGGTTATTGTAAGTGATCACATCTTTAAAGGGAAAAGTCAGCTGCAAAGAAACTGGAAATCACAAAAGGTTTCAATTTTGTGCTTGTGCATGTGTGTGTGTGTCCACAGGGCTACAGGCTGCATGAAAGAGAAATGCACAAAGTAAATGACACCAGTGTAAAAGGGGTCAATTCTCCCACACATCTCTGAATCAACAGGAAAGAAGTGTCTCTCATGCTGCTCAGTTATGCTACTTTGAAAAACAGAATTTTTTCTCCCAAAGAGACAATTTACTGTAATCCTTGAGGATGCCGGTGGGAGATCTCCATGAGCACATTGCTGGTTGTATCAGCTACTCTTCAGTGTTCTTCAGATATTGCATGTTCTTCTAAAGCTAGTGCTGTTCTAAGCTGGAGCATACATACTTGTAGTTAACTTAGAAGCAACAATTTGAAAATAGGCCCTGATTCAGCAAAGCACTTAATCACATGCATAAGTACTTTGATGAATCAGGGCCATAATAATGTAAAATCCTCAAACAGTAACAACTGAGTGAAGAAGGTTTCCCAATTAGGCTAGTTTCTGATAACAATATGATAGGAGAGCAAGGCTCAAAGGGTTTGTACACAACAACATAACCCCATCATAAACTATCTGAGGTAAGCATATGCAGTAGAGAGTCATCTTGGACTGGGAATCATAAGCTCTGGGCTCCAGTACCCATTTTGCCACTGGCTCATGTGTGCCCTATGGCAGGTCACTGAGGCCAAATTTTTTAAAAGGCATAACTAGGGCTGTTGATTAATTGCAGTTAACTCACACGATTAACTAAAAAAATTAATCACGATTAAAAAAAATTGTGATTAATCACAGTTTTAATCGCACTGTTAAACAATAGAATACCAATTGAAATTTATTACATATTTTGGATGTTTTTTCTACATTTTCATACATATTGTATTCTGTGTTGTAATTGAAATCGAAGTGTATATTATTTTTATTACAAATATTTGCATTGTAAAAATGAACAAAAAAATAGTATTTTTCAAGTACTGTATTCAAACAAGTATGTCAGACAAATACTGTAGGGCAACCTCTTTATCATGAAAGTTCAATTTAAAAATATATATTTATTTTTGTTACATAACTGTACTCAAAAACAAAATCATGCAAAACTTTAGAGCGTACAAGTCCACTCAGTCCTACTTCTTGTTCAGCCAATCGCTAAGACAAACAAGTTTGTTTACATTTACGGGAGATAATGCTGCCCACTTCTTATGTACAATGTCACCTGAAAGTGAGAACAGGCGTTCACATGGCACTTTTGTAGCCGGCATTGCAAAGTATTACGTGCCAGATATGTTAAACGTTCGTATGCCTCTTCATGCTTCAGCCACCATTCCAGAGGACAGGCTTCCATGCTGATGATGCTCATTAAAAAATAATACATTAATTAAATTTGTGACTGAACTCCTTGGGGGAGAATTGTAAGTTTCTGGCTCTATTTTACTCACATTCTGCCATATATTCCGTGTTATAGCAGACTCAGATGATGACCCCGCACATGTTGTTCATTTTAAGAACTCTTTCGCTGCAGATTTGACAAAACGCAAAGAAGGTATCAGTGTGAGATTTCTAAAGACAGCTACAGCACTCAATCCAAGGTTTAAGAATCTGAAGCGCCTTCCAAAATCTGAGAGGGATGAGATGTGGAGCATGCTTTCAGAAGTCTTAAAAGAGCAACATTCCACTGTGGAAACTACAGAACCAAACCACCAAAAAAGAAAATCAACCTTCCACTGGTGAAATCTGACTCAGATGATGAAAATGAACATGCGTTGGTGCGCACTGCTTTGCATTGTTATCGAGCAAAACTCATTATCAGCATGGACGCAAGTCCCCTGAAATGATGGTTGAAGCATGAAGGGACGTACAAATTTTTAGCGCATCTGTCACGTAAATATCTTGCCATGCCGGCTACAACAGTACCATGAGAACATGGCTTCCTCCTTTATCCTCCCAGTTTCTCTAGTCCCAGAGAGTGACAGCAGCATTCTCTCTTTTCTCCCTACAGTCCCCTTTTTGCTCAAGACTCTCCTTCTTTATAGTCACAACCCAAGTCCTTCATCAGCTGGGCTTTATTTTTAATTAAGCTTGACCCATCCTCCAAGTGCAACCAGGTGTGTTAATTGACCTCTCAGGACCTCTTTAACTTTTTCTTTGGTTGTTTGGGTAGATACTCCCTGCCCTGCAGAGTAAACACTCTAAAAGAATAAGGCAGGAGAATGGTGGGAGAATTCATAGATTCCAAGGCCAGAAGGGACCATTGTGATCATCTAATCTGACCTGCTGAACAACACAGGACACAGAACTTTCCCAACGTAAGTCCTAGAGCATTTTTTTTAGAAAAAACAGTCAATGTTGAATGAAAAATTGTCAGGAATGAAAAATCCACCGCAACTCTTGCAAATTGTTCCAATAGTTAATTACTCTCACCGTTAAAAATGTGTGCCTTATTTCCAGTCTGAATTTGTCCAGCTTCATCTTTCAGCCATTGAATCAGGTCACGATTAAAGAGCTCATTATCCAATATTTGTTCCCTGTGTAAGTATGTGTAGGCTGTAATCAAGTCACCCCTTAACCTTCTCCTTTTTAAGCTAAATATATTGAGCTCTTTAAATCTGTCACTACAATGCATGTTTTCTAATCCTTCAATCATTATCATGGGTCTTCTGTGAACCCTCTCCAATTTATCAATGCCATTCTTGAATTGTGGACACCAGAACTGGGCATGGGATTCCAGCAGTAGTCACATCAGTGCCAACTACAGAAGTAAAATAACCTCTCTACTCCTACTCAGGATGCACCTATGCACATTGTTTATGTACCCATGGATCACATTAGTCTTTTTGTAAAAGCAGCAGAGAATCCTGTGGCTTGTAGACTAACAGACTTCTGGGTACACCCAGATGGAAGCTGGATCCCGGGCACATCACACGATCCATTGTCTACAGCCAAGCACTGAAGTACAACCGCATCTGCTCTAACCCCTCACACAGAGACCAACACCTACAAAATCTCCACCAAGCATTCTCAAAACTACAATACCCGCACGAGGAAATTAGGAAACAGATCAACAGAGCCAGACGTGTACCCAGAAGCCCTCCACTGCAAGACAACCTCAAGAAGACCAACAGGACTCACTGGCCATCACATACAGCCCCAGCTAAAACCCCTCCAACGATATCAGGGATCTAACAACCATCCTGGACAATCATCCCAGCCCTTTCAACGGGCTGGTGCAGGCCCAACTCCTTTCCCCACAGACCACCTGCCAACCTGAACGTATTTCACCAAGCAACTGCACATCACGAAACCATAGTAACTCTAGTCTCCGGAACCAATCCATGCAACAAACCCGATGCGGAACTAGTCTGCCCACATAATCTACCCAGCGAAATCACAGCACTAAACCAGATCAGCCATACATCTACTGGTTCATTCACCTACTGCACGTCCACCATGTATATACTCCATCATATGCCAGCAATGCCGCCTGCTGGGCTAATGTAAATTCGGCCAACACTGGATCAGTGTCAGACGAATAAGGATAAATGGAACACAAATCAGATATTCACGGAAATGGCAACTAAAAACGTGTAGGGAGATGCTACTTCAACCCCCTGCCACTACTATAGCAGACCTTAAGGGCTATCCTGCACAAAAAAAACTCAGGACCAGACTTCAAAAGAGAAACTGCGACTTCAGTTCATTCTGCAAATTGACACCAATCAGCTCTGGACTAAACAAAGACGTAAGTGCTTGCCAACTACAAACCAGTTTCCTCTACCTTGGTTCGACACCTCTACTGCTAGATACAGGGCTCACCTCCCCTGATTAACTAACCATCGTTATCTCGTACTTGCTTGGCTAGCAATATATAGATCTGGCCCCTGGAAATTTCCACTCCTGCGTCTGACGAAGTGGGTATTCACCGCATCAAGCTACGCTCCACAAAGTCTGTTATCTATAAGGTCCACAAGTATTCTCTCTGCTTTACAGATCAACTAACAGACGGCTACCCCTCTGGATATTCAGTCTTTTGGACATTGAGTAACACTGGTAGCTCATGTTCAGCAGATTTCCACCATGGACCTCAAATCTTTTCAGAGTTCACTGCTTCCCGGAACACGAACCTTCCCTGTAAGTATTGTGGCAAATTGCTGGTACTGTTCGGCTGGTCTCGACGCTTTCTTCTTACTCTGGCTAGGTTCAGGGCACTATTGCTTGCTCTGAACCGGCTTCTTAATCACCACTAGTGTCCTTGGGGAGGGATGGAGAGGAGAGACCTGGGCCCATCCCTACTCCAACGGTCCAACCAGGGGCCTGAGGTTGTGGTGAACACTGACTTAGCGGTTCCTTCCCTTGGGTTACTTCCCTCTCCTACCTTACAGCTTGTGACAGGGCTTCTTGCCTCCACTTCTACACAAGTGGTGCCCTTACCTAAGGTTTTTCTGGACTTCAAGAAATCCACCGCAGCACCCTCCAAACGTCTATTTCTCTCTATCAAACTCTCTCTTTCTCCAACTTCTGCAACCTGCACATCTCCCAACAAAACCTTCCCCCTTCAACTCCCACACTGTCTGACTGAAACAGGGGTTTTTATCACATGACTGAAGTCAGGTGCTCTAATTGGAGTCAGGTGCTCTAATTGGAGTCAAGTGCTCTAAATGGCTACAGGTGTTCTAGTTAATCTAAAGCAAACCTTCCTCCCTTGGCAGGGAATAAGGCCCCCTGCTAACACTCTCATGCTGCCCTCTGGCCATGCTGTATCACAGTATGGCCTACATTCTTTGTTCCGAGATGTATACATTTACATTTAGCTACTTTAAAATGCATATTGCTTGCTTACGACTGACTTTCCAAGCGACCCAGATCACTCTGTAACAGTGATTAGTCCACTTCATTATTTACCACTCCCCCAAATTTTGTGTCACTGGCAAACTTTATCAGTGATGATTTTCTGTTTTCTTCCACGTCATTGATAAAAATGTTTAATAGCATAGGACCAGCTCCTCACAGGACCCCACTAGAAATATATGTACTCAGTGATGATTCCACTTTGAAACCTGTTAAACAACTTCGAGTCCATTTAATGTGTGCATATAATCTTGATTTTATATCTTTCTAGTTTTTTTATTCAAAAACGTTGTGAGGTACCAATTCAAACATCTTACAAAAATCTAAGTATGTTAGATAAACACTGTTACCTTTAGCAAACTTGTAGTCTCATCAAAAGAATATATCAAGTTAGTTTGACAGGATCTATTTTCCACAAACCCATGTTGACTGGCATTCATTATATTACCCTTGCTTACTTATTCATTAATCAAGTACCATATCAGCCACTCCATTAGCTTGCCCATGACTGATGTCAGACTGACAGGCCTATAATTTCCTGAATCAGCCCATTTACTCTTTTTAAATATGGGCACAACATTAGCTTTTATCCAGTCTTCTGCAACTTCCCTATTGTTCCATGTTCCAAGACTTATTGAAAATAAACCTTAATGTTCGGTGAGCCCCTCACTCAGCTATTTTTAAACTCTTGGATGCAAGTTAACAGGACCCACTGTTTTAAAAAAAAATGTCTAATTTTAGCATCTGCTGTTTCACATCCTTCTGAGACCTAATGGAATGGAAAGAGTGTTATCTTCATATGATATAACTACATCATATTTTTTCCCAACTACAGAACAGAAATATTTAATGAATGCTTCAACTTTTCTGGATTATTATTGACAATTCTACCATTTCTGTCTAGTAATGGACCAGTATCATTGTTAGGATTATTTTTGTTCTTAATATACTTCAAAGACTCATCCTTATTGTCCTTAACTCTGCTGGCAATACATTTCTCCTTGTGTCCCTTTGCTTCCTTTATCAATTTTCTACAATTCCTAGCTTCTGATTTATATTCATTTCTATCAATTTCCCCTTTCTTCCATTTGTTATATTTTATTTTATTTTTATTTTTCATAGCAGCCTTCACCTCCCTTCTATGCCAGGTCAGTTTTTTAACCAATATGGCCTTCTTTCTCAATTGTGCCTTTTTTGGCATCTAGTAGTGTTCTGAAATAATTCTCAATTATCATTCATATTTTTCTGATTAAATTCTTCCTCCCAGCTGATTTGGCTCAGAAGTGTTTTCAGCTTTTGAAACTGGCACCTGAAGAGCACCAGGTTATACATATTACTTATTTGGACTTTATTCTGTTTTCACATTATAAATGTGATTGAGACATGATCACTTGTACCTAAGCTACCATTAATTATTATTTCTGAGATCAGTTCCTCTTTATCTGTCAAGAGGAGGCCTAATATAGAATTCTGTTACGTTGGATGCAACAATTTTTGAATGAGGAACTTCTCATGTATAGTATTTAGGAATTCCAAGAATGTTTTTGTACTGGCAACATAAGACCTCCAGCATATATCATTCAAACTGAAGTCACCATGATCACATATCTATTTATTATGTGTAGGAAGAAAAGCTAAGTAAGAATGGGGTATAGAATGGGATATTACCCAAGCTGGTCAGAAAATGGGGTGTTTTAATGGTGCAGGATTTTTATTTTTAATCAAAACCAATTCTTTTCTCCTTCCCGGATCACAGAAATTTGAGATTTTGACTTTTTCCCAGTTGAAAATGGGAAGATTTTTGTGATGTCTCAAAACTTTTCACAGAACAGGGAAACCATTTCCTGCCAGCTTTAGTCCTTCTGTGCCGGCAACTCTCCAACTATCCCAACTTATTGGCATATTTCAAGACCTTTAGGCCTTGTCTACACTAAAAATATTTTTTATGCTCCTCTAACATACCTATAACATAATACATGTCCATAGAAGTGCTCCAGAATAGTAGAAGGGTGCCAGGATTTCCCTACACCGCCCTATGGGGCATAACCCCCCCCCCCCGAATTTCTCCAACACCCTCCCGCCCCAGTGGTCAACTAGTTACATGCAGCGTTGCCAATTTAGTCATTGAGTCATTGATTGGAAATTTGACTTGAAAATGAAACATTACACACTTTAAAAGCATATATAGTGTATGATAAAATATTTGTATTTGAAAAAGTATAATAGGTTTGAAAAGTATGAACAATTAATAATTTTTTCACACAGCTGTTTTTTCTGCCAATGTTGACTCATTCATTTCAGCAATGTTGGCCAACCTTATAATTTCAAATTATGATTTGTAAGCAAGGTCTGAATAAGCTCTCCCCTGACAGCTAGTGATGAGCCAGGGAACGGGGTAAGGCATCAGGACCAGACTGTATTTACATGAACTGACCTACTCTGCCTAGGTATGCAGCCGACAGAGCTGTGTTGCCCAAGTGATCAATTCTGGCTGGTGTTGGGTTACAAATCACTTTAGTATTGAATGTAAGGCTCATGAAATGTTGTTATCCTTATTGTATGAGTAAAGGGCAGCAGAACTGTACTTAGCCTGACCTGATTGAGGGGGTCACCCTCAATGCATAATTTCTTCCAGGGTTGAGTCCTGGCACCTCTAGGTTAGGTAGTTCATAGCCCCAGGACCTCTGGGCTTGCCACATCAGTTATGAAAGTAACAAACTTGCTTGAGCCCTGGCACCTTCTTCATTACAAATTAAGCACTGGTCACTCTCAGCTGAACTGCACTCACTAAGCAACGGGGTTGGATGGCAGATCCCAGTGGAGGGGGTGCGGGGGGACAGGGGTTTTGCTTGGTGGTGTGGGCTGTGCCTAAGAGACACATGCACTATTTGACTTTCCCCTCTCCCCTATTTAAAGATAGAGCTTATTAAGCTCCATAGAGAGTCTTTTGTTTTGTTAAGTGACCACTAGAGCTGAAATAATTAATAATCAGTTCTAAGTGTTCAGACCTGCTGCAGCATAGCATTTCTGCAGAAGAGACAGCCCAGCCTGCACTCACTGCAAGGTTCTCCCACTGAGAGCTGAAATCACTGACAGCTGGGTGGAATGCCAAGAGACTGACTTGCAGGGGTCACAGTAGCAGGTGGCAGCAGAAGGTGATGGCACAGGGCCATTGGTGATGGAGCGGTAGAGAAAATGGTGGCGTGACAAACAACAGTGCCCAGAGTGAACAGCCAGAGCGAATGGTGAGCAGTTGGAGGAACGAGCGAGGTGCCTTTTCCCCTGCACCACCACCCCCCAGGGCGGGAGGTGAACTCATGCAAAAACACCTCTGAACTCTGGGTCTTCACTGACCAAAGACAACAACTATGAGTGGGGTGCGGTAGAGGGAGAAGGGAGGGTTTTTACATAAGAACATAGGAACGGCCATATTGGGTCAGACCAATGGTCCATCTACCCTGTCTTCCAGCAGTGGCTAATGCCAGGTGCTTCAAAGGGAATTAACCGAACAGGGCAATTATCGAGTGATCTATCCCCTGTCATCCACTCCCAGCTTCTGGCAAGCAGAGGCTCTCAGAGTATGATGTTGCATATCTGCCCATCCTGGCTAATAGCCATTGATGGACATATCCTCCTTTAATTTATCTAGTTCTTTTTTGAACCCTTTATAGTTTTGGACTTCACAACATCCCCTGGCTAAAAGTTCCACAGGTTGACTGTGTTGTGTGAAGAAGTACTTCCTTTTGTTTATTTTAAACCTGTGGCCTATTTATTTCATTGTGTGACCCCTAGTTCTTGTGTCATGTGAAGGAGCTTATTTATTTTCTCCACACCAATCAAGATTTTATAGACCTTTATCACATCTCCTCTTGGTTCTCTCTTTTCCAAGCTGAAAAGTCCCACTCTTTTTAATGTCTCTTCATATGTAAGCTGTTCCATATCCCTAATCATTTTAGTTGCCCTTCTCTGTACCTTTTCCAGCTCCAATACATTTTTTGAAATGGGGCGACCAAAATTGCAAGCAGTATTCAATATGTGAGCATACCCTGAATTTATATAATAAAAGTGGAGGAGCGTGGTTTGCCAGACAAATCAGCAAAGCCAATGCTGACAAACTACATGAAAAGGCTGCAAAACACCAATCCTCTGGACTGCATAGACATGCAGAAAACCATATAAGCCAGTCATTGTCAAAGCCAAGTTTAGAAGTATTTAACGAGGCTGTTAAAAATGTTGGAGCCACAACAGTTTATTCAAATAAACATGGCTGTCACATCATACTTTCTCTTTAAGCAAGAGATACCACACACTACAAACTGGAGGCCAATGTTAAGTGCATTGTCATTTGTTAATCCTGAAGTTGGACACTGGTTCTGACCAAGACCAGCAAATGCTCAGTATCTTTCTACAAGAAATTCATCTGACTGGTTAGAAGCATGCAGTGCAACATTGAAAGACTCAGCAGGTGAAAAAATGAAGAACTCTCTCACCACATTCAGAAAATGTGCATATATGGCTGATGGATGAACTGATGCAAATGGGTGTCATGTTATCTTGATGTCAGTGGTAGGCCAATAGATGATTTTCTAGATGTTCAGGTTATAGAAGACACATCAGCTGCATCTCTGACAACCCATGTCTTAGAAGAGTTAAATGCTTGTAAATTGAGCCCCAAAGAGATGGCTGCTTGTGCATCTGATGGAGCTGCAAACTTCTCTGGAAGACAGTGGAGTACAAGCTTTGCTCATTTAAAAGTGTAACCCTAAACTCTCCTATACACACTGCAGAGGACACCTACTCCAACTAGCACTAGCACAAGCAGCAGGATCTTCAAAAGGCATTTAAAAAGCTATAAATTTAATGTCTTCATTATACTCTTTTTTTCAGCAAGAGTCCAAAAGGACTGAACGTCTTGGAAAATATAGAAGATACAATGGGACTGATGTTCAGATTAGTCCACCCTGGGAAAACCTGCTGGCTTTCTCGTGAGCGATCCTTGACAGTTGCCTTAAAATTACTGCAACCATTATTATTGGCTTTGGAAAATATCTATAAAGATGGGACAGATCTAAGTAGTGAGGCTGGTGGACTACTTTTGCTACTAAGTTCAGAGAAGACAATCGCCATTCTCTCATGTAAGTCTACTGTTGAAACCACTTGGGTCATTAAACAATGCCATCCAGGCATCTGCTCCAACAGTAGCAGAACTCTGTCCATCAGTGGAAGCTACATTTGGATCAATCAGAGAGATATCCATTTAAAACATACTGAAAGAAGCAAAGACTTCAATACAGAAGTTGACTAATTGGGGCACTTATATTGACTTCTTAAATGAAGAGGGCAAGAAGTGTTAGTTAAGCCAACTGAAAAAGTAAAATACACAGACTTGATTCTTACATCTCTACAAAAGCAACTTCTGGATTATATCAACCTCTACGTAGCTTTTACAGATGTCTGTCTTACAAAGCACCTTCAGCTGAGTGGAGTGAGGCACTACCAGAAATGGGGCTGCCATGTGATCAGGACAGAATAGAGAATTTGAACACAGAGTGGAATATCATACAATGAATGAATGAAGATTTAACTTCACCTTCTTCTTTATCATCACTAGTGGTTCGACCCAATTTTTGTGCTAAGTTTCCTGGGATGAAAGAAGTAGGAATTCATCTCTTTCTAGTCCCAGTCACAACAGCTACAGCTGAGCAACTCGTTCTTTTTCAACATTGAATAGAACTTTGTGTTCTGAAAAAAGTCACCTTCTGCCTGATCACGAGCACATCATGAAGGACTGGACACATGAGAAGACACCAAAAATGAATGCACTGCATTGGAGAAGTTCATTAACAGAGTTGTGCAAAATTACAACAAGAAACCACATATAGTGCTTCATAGTAGTTTTGTGTAGCCAACTTTAATTTGTGTGATGATTTAAAAACATGAGTTAAATCTAATAAAATGGTCGTGAAACATTTTTCAGTTGTACTATGGTGCCATACAGCCCCCCCTTTGCCCTCACAGTCACCCCCTTCATCGGTCCTCACACACACATACCCCATACTTTTCAACACCCCCCCCCACCCAGTTTCCATTTCTGGGGAAAACACAGGACAGGTGGTCACACCAGCAGTATAAGTAACCTTGTTTAGCATAAAGCCAACCACCATGTGGTCTTACACGTTACCAATCTGAACTGGCACAGTGCCAGTACAGAAGACAAACGCTGGCCTAACAGCCCCAGAAGTGCAAATAGTTTTTTCCATTTCTATCCCACAGTGCCCCCGGCTAACCCACTTTCTTCAGCATCACAACACCGCCATGAGCTAGATTAGTACCAAATTATCTTCCCAATTTTAGAGATAACCTCTTTGTGTCACTGTTGAACTAAGTGACAGAGCCAACGCCACATAATCAGTATCAAAAAAGGACACAGCATCAAAGCTAGGAATAGAATCCAGGAGTCCCAGCACCAGACCATTACTTTCCCAATGCCTATGGAGAAGAAACCCATGAAGATTCTCTGCTCTCTTTATTTTATACTTTTGCAGCCTCTTAGTATACTGACCATCACATGGCTACAGCAGAAAACAAAACACAAATAAAATTACTTCCCCATACAGTACAGCTTGCAGCAATTTTTCATGAATTATGAGTGTCAATGAACCTTCTCTTGCCACGGGAAGCATAGTAATCTTTACCATCAAGATGTCTACAGAATCACCCATAGGCTTTATATACCCTGGATGTAGGAGGATCCCTTGAGATTTTGTTTTTTGCAGAAGTTCCTCAATGTCTTTTGGCAACACAAAAAGTTACAATGCTATACATCTCCGTGTCTTTGATCATCCTCGAATTCTAAGACAGTTTAAGAGGAATCAACAGCATCAGCATGCATCCATTTGTGGATGAAGAATGCGAGCAGCAGACAGTGCAATTTATTGTGGAATGGGCCAGAGGGGTTGAATTCATGAATGACCCAACACGACGTAAGAGGTGTCTCAAAACATTGTTAAAGAGAGACTAATTCATCTCATTCTGCAATAATGGCTGTGCCTATGCAATCATAGTGCCATTTTACAATGACCCAAACATTCTGTTTTGCTCATCTTAAAGCATGCAATTTTTACTCTCTGTTCACTTGTAATATATTTGACTTAAAGAGACATGGTCATTTTTTGAAGTGTCCATCATACCAGTACCATGTTTGCCAGGTGTGTTGGGGCTGCTCTGGTTTCACATGGTGAGTAATAAGAAAAAGCAATAAATGTTTTTTGGGGGGGTTGGTTTAATATCTTCACTTTTTTTTCACATTAGCCTGCATGTGGTAACAAATGTCAGTTACACCCGACAGACTCAGACCAAGAAAGAGATGCAGAGGGGCAAAATCCAAGTACATATCAGCTTTCTATGCAAATCAAAACATGCAAAGACAGCAAAATTTAGGGTTAGTAGGACGAGGAGGACTGTTCAGTCTGTGGGTTCCTGTTTGCAATAATGACAATGTGTGTGTGATTTTCTTTTCTTTTCTTGAGTTTGAATACACAGTTTGCAGATGCTTATTTAACTCACTTCAAGATCTTGGCAGAGAGCCTTAAGTTTTTTCAGATGATAAGTGTAGTTAGAGTGGATCTACTTAATCACTTCAGTAAGGACAGAATGACCCACACTCAGCTTCTGATGTGAGTTATAAAACAATTACATGAAATAGAATGCAGTAGTGGGCTGATACGATGGTGGTCACATAACATCCCTGCAATGTTCAAGCACAAGGCTCAGAAGAGAGACAATGCAGTCTAACTGGATGGCACAGAGTAAGGATCCTGCCTTCCCTGTAACATCAAACCTGTATGTTAAAGTCACAACATTAAATTTACAGCTGTAGAAAGCAGTTCAAGCAGGAAAGGATGGGGTAAAATGGAGCCCAGCTGGGGCCATCCTTGCCTCTAGACCCAGAACTATGCAGTGGAGACCCCACAAAACTATAGGGACACTAGGATTCACACAGTGTTCATCCAGCCCTCTGGACGTGTGCCTCTTCCCTTTCCCCTACCCTATGTCTGTGTAGTCCATCTGGGCTGTAATATCTTTAGGGCAGGAACTGTCTCTTATTCTATGTTTGAACAGTATCCAGCACAAAGTGGGTCCGTTCTCAGCCATTCTAGGCACCACATAATACACACGGTTAATCAGTTCATTTCAGTGGAGTCCACGCTTCCTCTTTGACAATCCTATGTGACCAGCTTCCCTTCCTGCTGACTTGCTGACTGGTTGCTCAAAGAGCAGAGCTTCCTCAATTCCCACTCACTTCAGTAGGCATTGAGAGCCCTCAGACACTTCCAAGAGGCATTTAGTACTTTGTAGTATTGGCCTCCTACTAAACATTGTTGACATTATTGCACCAGCCTAATGCATTAGTCCAGCCATAGCAGGGTGTCTCCCAGGCAACGCTGAGGATCTAGTTTTAAACAGGCCTATGCAGATCAAGCGCTTGGTCTTTAGCAGAGAGACAGGAATATTTAATAAAGGTGATTTTCATGTCTTTTGTTACCATCCTTTATGGAATCCATGGCCATGCACGTACAAAGACCACACTCCTTAGCAAAACAATCTCTTTGGGTGTATCTACATTGCAATTAAACATCTGCAGTTGGCCCATGTCTCATAGACTAATAGACTTTAAGGTCAGAAGGGACCATTATGATCATCTAGTCTGACCTCCTGCACAATGCAGACCATACAATCTCACCCACCCACTTCTATAACAAACCCCTAACCTATGTCTGAGTTAATGAAGTCCTCAAATTGTGGTTTGAAGACCTCAAGCTGCAGAGAATCTTCCAGCAAGTGACCCGTGCCCCATGCTTCAGAGAAAGGCAAAAAACCTCCAGGGCCTCTGCCAATCTGCCCTGGAGGAAAATTCCTTCCTGACCCCAAATATGGCGATTAGTTAAACCCTGAGCATGTGTGCAAGACTCACCAGCCACCACCCAGGAAAGAATTCTCTGTAGTAATTCTCTGTATGTCAGCTCACTCGGGTTCATGGGGCTTGAACTGTGGGGCTGTTTAATTGCAGTGTAGATGTTTGGGCTTGGGCTGGAGCCTAGGGTCTGCGACCTCACGAATAGGGAGGATTCCAGAACCCAGACTCCAGTCCAAGCCCAAACATCTACCCCGCAAATAAACAGCCCAGCAGCCTGAGCCAGCTGACACAGGCCAGTTGTGGGTGTTTAACCACAACGTAGATGTACCCTTGATGCCACAGTTCCTCATCTGTAAAATGGAGATAATATAATACTTCCCATGCCTGTCTTATCTATTTAGATTGCAAGCTCTCTGTGGCAAGGAAGGTATGTGTACAGAACCTAGCACAATGGGAAAAAATGTTGGGTTTTCTTCCATGTAGCCGAAACCAACGAAACTCCTTGTTCCTAAATTCCAGGTGATCTCTTTAGGTGCATTTATTATTGAATTGCTAGCTCATTTACCAGGACAAACCATGCGTTTTGGTCCCAGCACAAAAGAGCAGGCATCTCCAACCAAACCTTGCAGCCCAAGAGCAGTATAATTAATTCAATCTTCCGCTACTCAAATGTTCTCCTGACTGAAAAATCAGTGCTGATAAGGAGCCTGGGGAAAAAAGTGTGTTGCTGTCTGATGTCAAATGGACTAATTTTAACCTGCTAGCTAATGACTTTCAGACCAACAGGCTTTAAAGAACCCACAAGGCCAACAAAGAGGTTTTTAAGTGTCCCTTTCCCAAACAGCGTTCTCAGCTGATGAAGGCATCTAAATGCATGAGGGTGCATTTTTATTCCAGCTCAGTCTCTCCATCAAGAATACTGGGTGCAAAGACCGAAGTGCCAATTCTATTCTAACTTTGTCAGCTATTAGACGCACGTGCAAGGAAGAGCCAGGTAATGCAGATCTGAAAGACCAATCTCAGCCACTCAGACACACTAACAGGTTCTGAATTCATTGCAACCTGTGAGGAAATTGAGCTTGGTGTCCATGTGTGCTCAGTGAATAGATCTGCTCCCTGCACAGTTGCGGCCCAAACCTCACATACAGAGTTAGGCTTTGTTTAAAAGAGCGTGAACAACAACATGACCATTATCCACAACACCATTGCTTAGCGTCCCTCTACGGGCTCTCCCGTCTCCACTGCATCAAAGAAAAGCTCCTTATCTTCACCTTTAAAACTCAGCATGATTTGGCCCCTCACTCTCCTGTCAGATCCACTAGTTTACCAAGTCACTGCCCTCTGCCTTTGCTCTGCCAAGCATCCCAGCCCTGCTTAGCCACTTCCCTCTCAAGCACCTTTGTGCTTCTTCTCCTGCTGCCTGCCCAAGTGTAGGGCAAACTCCCCTGGCAAAATCTGTGAAGCAGCCACATTTTATCCTCTTTCAAATCATTCTTTAAAGCCCACTGTTGTTGTAATGCCCACAGATCACTGCGGCCTGCCATCAGTTAGGCACGTGGCAAGAGGTGATTTTGTTCTCTGCTAAACTCTGTTCGTTTTATTGTTACCTCAGCTTTCCAACCCATTGGATTGGTTTGTCCATCCCAGTTGTGAGTTCCCTGGGGCAGGGACTGTCTTCTTTGTTACGTGTCTGAAGAGTGCCTTGCACAATGGGGCCTTGATTGTCAAGGGAGGCTTCCCGGTACCACTAGACTAGAAATAAATAACTATTACTATTTTTATGGTCTATCCTCACTTGGAATACTGCTTTCATGTTTGGTCACTTCATCAGCAAAAATGCCCTAGCTAAAAAGGTCCAGATAAAAGTAATAATGGCAATTAGATGCATGGGAGAGAGGGATTCAAGAAGAGGGAAGACTGAAATATTAGAACTTTGTCATTTTAAAAAGATTCAAGGTGAAATTCACTCCTGTGCAGAGCCTTAGGCATGATTTAGAAGTGGGCTGTAGAGATGGTCTAGCACAGGGTTGACCAACCTGTGGCTCCAGAGCCATATGCGCCTCTTCAGAATTTAATATGCAGCTCCTTGTATAGGCACTGACTCTGGGGCTGGAGCTACAGGCGCCAACTTTCCAATGTGCCGGGGGGTGTTCACTGCTCAATCCCTGGCTCAGTCACAGGCCCTGCCCCCACTCCACCCCTTCCTCTGAGGCTGCCATGCCCTCGCTCCTCCCTCTTTCCCCCCTTCGCCCCGAGCCTCCTGCACGCCACGAAACAGCTGATCAGGGAGGTAGGGGGAGATGCTGATCGGCAGGGCTGCCAGTGGGTGGGAGGTGCTGGGAGTGGGGGTTGGGGAGCTGATGGGGGGCTGCTGACGTATTACTGTGGCTCTTTGGCAATGTACATTGGTAAATTCTGGCTCATTCTCAGGCTGAGGTCGGTCACCCCTGGCCTAGCAGTTAAGTCACTAGCATGGGACTTCGGAAACGGGTTCCGTTTCCTCATTTGTCACAGACTTCCTGTGTGATCCTGAGCAAGTCACTTAGTCTCTCTATCCCTCAGTTCCCTGTCTCTAAAACAAGGGTAATAGCACTTCCCTGCTACATAGGGATGCTGTAAGGATAAATAAATTGAAGAATGTGACACATTAATGTGGCAATATAAGTACCTTAGATTTAAGTCCTTAGAATACTCAGTTACTCTTTCCTATTCCAGAAGCCTTCAATGAACTTAAAAGGTAACATATTTAAAAGAAACATATTTTGTACATATTCGTAACCTGTGGAACTCCCCAACACAGGGGACTAATATAATAAAAAATGTAATATTATTTTATACGTATATAGAACATTTCTCCTCAGAATCTCAACAGGATTTACAGTCATTAATTTACTCCTGTACCATAGATATTATCCTCATTTTATTACATGAAAAAACTGGGGCACAGCGAGATTAAGTAATGTGCCCAAGTTCCAACAAGAAGTGTGTGGCAGAACTAAAAAACAGAACTCCAGTCTCTTGGCTCCTAATGTTGTGTGCTAAGTGGGAATTTTTGTGTAATATTTTTATGAAGCCTGTATGTGCCGCAGTTTTCCCTATACATAGTAATGTTACATAGTGGGTGGGAAAGGACTGTTTGCAGTCAGGGCAGGCTAAGAGACATAGGTATGAATGTCACCTTACCGTCTGGATCACTGGGAAAAAACTAGCCAAGGCCAACCTCATATCAATGCAGAATGCATGAAGACAACGGCAAAGCCAATCACCAAGACACTTTCACCTAGCAAGCAACAATCCAGAGGGAGATGGCATTCCCCAAGTCTCAACAGGGAAGCTGAGTGACATTTCCTAGCTCAGGAACAAAGAACTGGAGAGGTGTGAGGTAGGGGGGGGATAAGTGTTGGCTGATGGCAGGAGTCAGGGCTCTCACCTGGGATCTGACAAAGGAATCAGACTGAGAGACAGACAAAGATTGGACAATGGAGACCACTACAGGTTGGCCGGGCTCTTCGCTAAGCAGAATAGACCTGGGCTATACTTTAACCTTCCTTTCTCTATGCTCGCTTAAGAACTTCCTATGCTGTGTTCCAGTCAACTAATAAATCCTAAATGTTGACAACTCTGTTTGAGTGCCACTTGCAAATGCTTGCTTCAGTCTCCAAAACGAACTGAAGTGAAATTAGACCCCCAGCTGAAATATTGTGAACCTTGTTTTATTGTGTAATTGTGAAAGTGTACTTGTGTTTTAAGACTTGAACAGTTTAAGTAGCGACTCATAAAGGACATATTTAAGGAGACACTGGAGATATCTATTGAACCTCTACCTATACACCAATATAAAAAAAATACTGTTACTTCTTTTGTCAGGCTTAACACATAATGTTTGATGACTTTCTACAACTGTGGAACGTAGACTTTTGCTCTCCCTACTACTGTTTGTTTTCCCCTGTAGAAAATAAAAGATGCCCCCAAAGAAGCCTGCAAGAGCTCAGTATTGCAATCTAATTTGCAGCAAGGGGGCAAATTTGTTGGGAAAATATCAGTAATAGATCATAGACTTGTTGAACTAAAGGACTAGGGTTAACATTCTAAGGCTATCACCTACTGTAACACAATTTAATACCGGTCCACACAATGTTGGTACAGAGTTCAAGTTTCATAATGTTAATACATTTTAGTTATTTTTAAAATTTAAAAGTTTCTATAAGCTTAGAGGATATGATATTTTTATTTGCTTATATGTAGCATGAATAAATACAGATTTACAGATCCTAACAGGCCAATTTATTGTCTTATGGATAAATCATGCTTGCAAATTGTGCATCAAAGTCATGAAATGGGCTACAAATGCAATAAAAATAAGGTATTCAAAAGTTTAACAAATGCAGGGGGGTGCTGAAGATGCTCCTCTCCTACGGGTCTGGCCCTGCCGAGCAGTCACACCTAAATGCAAGCTAAAACAGATTGTTTAGCATAAGTAGTTAGCATGTATTAAAATGGACCATTCAAGGTAGAGTGCCTATAACGACACTGCATACACTCAGGACAGACAGCTGTGTTCCTTCTTTTCGCCGGAGGGGAAGGCTAAACCTCTCCATATGGACTTTACTTTGCCCTTCACAGATTCAAACACAGCTCATTGGTGCTGCCAATTTTCTCCACAGCATAAAATCTCCTTCTGACAAGCCTTTCTGAGTGGTCTCTCATGCTGGCCCAAGCAGGGCATGTGTGGTGTTTTGGTTTGTCTGAAGATCTGAGGTTATGGTTAACTTCTGACAACAGTGAGGTTTAAAACATTGTAAAAGAACAAGTTGGATTTTTCCTCTTGGCAAAGTCACATGATGTGATTATGATGTAGCAGATACTCATTGCATAATGGCTGTAGAGTGCAGCCATATTTCAAATCAAAACTGCTTGGTTTTATTCCACCTATGATAATAAACTGATCAGTGTGTGTGTTTTCACACTGCCGTCTCCTAGATGGAAGCTGAACTTCCTAGTTATTTGTCACAGGTCCTATCCCATTAATACTTAGCAAAGATGTTCCTCAAGCAGTGAAGGCTGTGTTCATAGAGCAGAAGGATTAGATTTGAGTAGAGCTGGCTGGGAAATGGTTTCACATCCCATGAGAATATTTGAGATTTTGAAAAAAAAATATGTCCCACCCGGAACAAGGACAAAAGACAAAATCTTAAAATTTTTTGCAAACCAAATATCAGCTCAGATCAGATCAACTGAAACATTTTGTTTCAATAATGCAGAAACATTCCATTTTGATTTCAAACTTTTTTGATTTTTTTTTTACTATAAATTAACTTAAATTTCAAAACAAAGTTGTATCAATTCCAAAAAATTAGAACTTCTTTGTTTAGAAAATGTTAAAAGTCGAGCATGTTTTGATACTTTTGAAGATATATTTACATTTTTTGTTTAAGATTCTTTTCCCGTGAACGGTTTCAGTTTCAATGAATCAACATTTTCCAAGGAAAAAGCCTTTCATCAAGAAATTCCCATCCCACTCTAGATCTGAGCTTTAGCCCCACTGCTGCTATGAAGCTCCAAATGTCCAGGACACAACAAGTATGAGCTCAACTATGAGCTCCAAGGTGACCTCTGGCTACTTGCTTAATACAATCCAACTAAAAGGCTAGAATGCTGGATTCAAACACTGATATGATCTGTAGCTAATCAGTCTCTTTCAATCTCTCCTGTCGGAGCTATTCCACTTTGTATAAATATTAATTGAGCCAGAAAAGAAGACTAACTCTATAACTTGGTGGGTAGGAGCCCTGCACTGACTGATTCAGTTCAGAGACCTGAGCTGGGTTGTCCCACGTCGAAGAAGACTGTCCCAACTATTGGTTATTCTAGGGCCTCTCTCTCTCTTGTTTTTTCACAACAAATTTCAAAAGGCCTCATTTTCCTTCTGCATTGGAATGAAAACAAACTTCAAAACCTAGCACGCTTTTGCAAAACAGAATTGTTGTTTTCCAGCCAACCGCAGTTACTGCCCCTAATGCATGTTTTAGGTCATGGAGAAAAACAAATACATATTCTATGGCAGCCATTTCTTATGCCTGACGGCCTTACGATACATAGCCCGTCATGACAGAGCAGGTAGAGGGTTAGGCAGGGGCACCACACAGCCTCACTGTTCAATTCTCTTTGAGCAAAATCATAAAATACCTTTTCTTTCTCAACAGGAAGCAGCTCTTTCTGTAGCACTGGGCTTTGCATTGTAAAGACACTGCTGGCCACGCAGCACTCTAGACTATTCTAGCTATTTCCTCATCAACAAAAAAATAAAATAAAAGGGGTGCGGGGTGTTATTACCATGTGAGAACTCATGTGTTATCTCATCCATGCTAAAAACACAGTACACACAAGTCGCTGCAGTTTTTACTCGAGATAGATGAGGCGAGGTCAACCATGGGAAGAAGGATAACGCTGACCTTGCTTAGTTACCTCACATTAAACACTCCAGGTTTTTTGTTTCTTTGTAAAATCGGAAGTGGAGACAACTATCACACATTAGGCATCCTGGTGTACGAACTCTGACCTTCTGTCAGTGAAGACAAAGATTTGAACATAATGAACCAAACCTTTTCTCCAGTGCAAACATCAAAGGGGGCTGGACACAACTGACTGGTTGGGCCTGATTCTGAGTTCCCTCACACTGGTGTCAGTCAGAAGTCAAGAGTTATGCCTGACTGGAAAGCAGCATAGGATGGGAATCATGCAGTGTGTCTGTACCTTTCCCTATGTATAAATGGAAATGCATCAGCTGCTGTTACTAGCCAGACCTTAGTGCTGCTTCTTTCAGTGACGTTACATCTCAGAGCTTCAGGTTTCTGAACAACCCATCTTTGTGGGATAAGCCTCATATCCTTTTGTGCTTGGCTTTGAAAAGGCCAAGGAGGGAGAGTGGACCATTTTCTCTGCTCAGTGCCAGCATTGCTTTCTCTGGGACCTTGGACCAGTATTGCTGACAGAATCCTGCTGGGGTGAAGGAAGGAAAGAGAGGGAGAGACAACAGAATAGCATGAAAGGAGAATAGTGGAGAAGAAACGGCAGCAGATCCTCACATTAACAAAGGTACCTGCTGCAATGGCCATATTCTGACTGCTAAGTCCAGGCCAATGCATACAGAGACCATGTGGTAAAGTAAACAGGTTTGAGGAAGGTGATAGACTAATGTCAGATACCTTCGTGTACCTCCGTTTACCGTTCTGCTGTGGTACACAACAGAGTTAAGACTTTACATGCACACACACGAGTTTAAGCTGATAAGCAACTCACACAAAAACTCTAAATCTATATTTTTATCTGTGTGTGTGTGTGTACACATACATATATGCATAAATTTACCTATTATCCTTGAAACAAATGTAAATATTATCAATAGCAACTCTTTTTAAAGACAACACTTCAGTAGCTTTCCCTCCAGGTTAGTACTTGTTACTTTCACAAGTTCAAATACAAAATATAATTAGGTGCACAAACGTACATGCACTCCCCTAGGGCTCATCTCTGGGTGGATTTACTCTTGCCAGGCTCTGTGGAACAGCATCCAACCCCTCTGTAGAGCACACAAGATTCTTAAAGTTGAGAAACAAATGATAATCTCACAGTTTCCTTCAAGCTTCCTCTGAGTGTCTGCAACGATGGACTGTGGCAAAGCCTTGTCCTTTTCATTTCCAGTGGGTGAGGGAGCCTGCTGTCTAAATCCCACAAGCTGGTAAGCCCCTGGTACACAATCATTACAGCAGACCTTTGTCATCCTCACCCTGCTGCACCTTACTCCACTCCTATTTATGAACTCTTCCCCTCCCACCCCCCCGCCTTGAGCACCCATGGCTTCCACTATCAGGGACTGGCTCTGAGTGTGCCCTTCCAGGCTGCTTGCCCACAATGGAAATCATCCAAGTAGTTTAAAACAGCTCATAAGCAGGTTTAGGATTTGCCACACCCAATTTCTGAATGATTCTGGCTCATCCAGTGGAGTGTCCTCACATAGCTCTGGCAGTTTGCATACACAGAGTCCTTAAAATAAAATAAGAAACTGTGTCTTCCACACTGTTTTTTCCCCTTTATTTACACTACTAACTCCTGAAACCCAAGCATATGGGTTGTAGTAACATAGCATGCTGCAGGCAGTTCTAGGCATTCTGGTGGGTAGGGAGCCTGGAAGATATTATTAGGACCTAGTATAAACTCAGCAGGCAGAATATTGCAGTAAATACCTCTTGGTTTGTTACAATGGACTTTTACCTCTTCTGTACCTGCTAGAACAAGACAATGCCCCAGACTCTATGAAATACATTATTGGGGGCACTTTTCCTGGCCTATTTATCTCAAATTTTATTTGGGTTTCCCTATCAATGAATCTTCACTGATGTTGAACAGATGGAAACCCCAAACCCAGTGGAATTTTAAATGAAACCGTATTAGTGCCATTCAATCTTCCCTACTCCATAAGAAATGTTAGCAAATTCAGAGACAGAAAGAGCATGTAAACAGTATTTCTAAGGCCTGGCAAAGGGCTATGGATAAGATTTTAAAAAGGAGCTTAAGGGACTTCAGCACCCAATTCCTGTTGATTGAGATTTAGGCATTGGAATTGCTTGAATATCTCAGCATGCATAGAATCATCTAACTGTAGGACTGGAAGGGACCTCAAGAGGCCAGGCCCCTGCACTCAAGGAAGGACTAAGTATTATCTGGACTAGGAGTAGGCAATCTATAGCACGCGTGCCAATTTTCAGTGGCACTCACGCTGCCCAGGTCCTGGCCACTGGTCTGGGGGGCTCTGCATTTTAATGTAATTTTAAATTAAGCTTTTGAAACATTTAAAAAACCTTATTTACTTTACATACAACAATAGTTTAGTTATATATTATAGACTTATAGAAAGAGACCTTCTAAAAACATTCAAATGAATTACTGGCACGTGAAACCTTAAATGAGAGTGAATAAATGAAGACTTGGCACACCACTTCTGAAAGGTTGCCGACCCCTGATCTAGACCATCCCTACAGGTGTTTGTCTAACCTGCTCTTAAAAATCTCCAATTATGGAGATTTTGCAACCTCCCTGGATAATTTATTCCCATACTTAACCACTCGGACAGTTAGGAAATTTTTCCTAATGTCCAGCCTAAACTGCCCTAGCTGCAATTTAAGCCCATTGCTACTTCTCCTACTCTCAGAGGTTAAGGAGAACAGTTTTAATCCCTCCTCTTTGTAACAACCTTTTATGTACTTGAAAACCGTTATGTCCCCTCTCAGTCTTCTCTTCTCTAGACGAAACAAACCCACAGTGGGGCTGTGTAGGGCCCCAGAATGCCTAGAGATGGCCCACTTCCCTCACAAGTCATGTTTTATAGACCTTTAATAATTTTTGTTGCTCTTCTCTGGACTTTCTCCAATTTTCCTCATCTTTCCTGAAATGTGGCACCCAGAACTAGACAATACTCCAGTTGAGGCCTAATCAACACAGAGTAGAGTGGAAGAATGACTTCACGTGTCTTGCTTACAACACTTCTGCTAATACATCCCAGAATAATGTGCTAATACACAGCCAAGAAGGGTTCCTGCTAATACAGCCAAGAAGGTTTGCTTTTTTTGCAACAGTGTTATGCTGTTGACTCAGGAGTAGGGCCCTACCAAATTCACAGTCCATTTTAGTCAATTTCACGATCACAGGATTTCAAACATCATGAATTTCATTATTTCAGCTATTTAAATCTAAAATTTCACAGTTTTGTAACTTAGGGGTCCTGACCCAAAAAGGAGTTTTGGGGAGGGATTTTTTGCAAGGTTATTGTAGGGGTGATTGTGGTACTGCTACCCTTACACCTACACTGCTGCTGACGATGTGGTGCTGCCTTCAGAGCTGGAGCGTGGTGGCTGCTGGCCAGGAGCCCAGCTCTGAAGGCAGAGCCACTGCCAGCAGCAGAGCAAAAGGAAGGATAGCCTGATATGGTATTGCCACCCTTCCATCTGCACTGCTGCCTGCAGAGCGGGGCCTTCAGTCAGCAGCCACCACTCTCCAGCCACCCAGCTCTGAACGCAGCAGCGCAGAAGGAAGTGTGACATGGTATGGTATTGCCACCCTTACTTCTGTGCTGCTGTTGGTGGGAAGCTGCCTTCGGAGCTGGGCCCCTGGCCAACAGCTGCTGCTTTCTGGCTGCCCAGCTTTGAAGGCAGCGCCAAAGTAAGGGTTGCAAAACTACCACCCCCCTAAAATAACCATGCAACCCCCCCCTGCAACTCCCTTTTGGGTCAGCACCCCCAATTTGAGAAACACTGGTCTCCCCCATGAAATCTATACAGTATAGGGTAAAAGCACACAAAAGACCAGATTTCACGCAGGGAGACCAGATTTCATGGTCCGTGATGCATTTTTCATGGCTGTGAATTTGGTAGGGCCCTACTCATGAGAAGAGCTGTAAGGCCTTCTATTCACCAAACACAGGACAGCAGCAAAACCTTTTCATACTTTTATTAAAACCAGCTAGCAGAGGTCTTCCCAGGGGTACATCAACTCATCTAGATACTTGCCAAGACAATGACTTGTTTATAGTGCTCCATATTCTATATCAGCGTTACTCAACCAGGGGATTGTGATTTATTTTATAATTATACGGTAAAATGAGAAAGTAAGCAATTTTTCAGTAATAGTGTGCTGTGACACATGTATTTTTTATGTCTGATTTTGTAGGCAAGTAATTTTTAAGTGAGGTGAAACTTGGGGCATGCAAGACATTATTAAATCAGCCTCCTGAAGTGGGTATAGTAATCTGGAAATGTTGAGAACCACTGTTCTAAAGAATATGCAGATAGACAGAACTCTCTCCCATCACTCACACATACATACATAAGATGGATATCTCACACTAACTTGGCAATGTTGCAGAATTGTATTGACAAGACACCCATTTAATTAAATGAGCTGTTTCAGTGTTGGATTGTAGCTCTTTTTCCTGCATAAGTTTGGGTTCTATTCCAGCCTCCAGCTCTTTTGAGGTTAGCCCATCACTACAATCTAAAAGTCCCATTGACAGTGTCCCCCTCATTCAGGGGTGGAAGAGATCCCATGTAAAGAATTTTGGCAGAAATCGCAAAGAGTTAGGCCCAGATCCTTCAGGGGCATTTAGGCACCTAACTTATACTGAAACCAACAGGGGCTTGTAAGAGGCTGACAGAGGGGTATCCTCACCACTCAACCCTACCACCTCCCCTCCCAGAAGAGTCTATGGAGGTGGTTTTCCGTAATAAGAATCCAAAAAGGTGACAAGGAAAGTTTGTTTCATCAACACAGAGCCTGTTTGGAAGAAGAAATTCCCCAATCATTCAGAGTCCCAAAAAGCCTGTCCCAGGGCATGGCTCTTACCTCAGAGCCTGGGTGGGCAAAAAAGATTTCTTCACAGAGTCTCTCATATCACTTCTTTTGAGGTGACCCATGCTGGGTTTGGCTTGCAGCTGCCTTGCTCACAGCTGAGTCCCTGGCAGCTTCTCAGAATCAGTCTTCCCTACCCCCCACTCCAAAACCACTTCAACTGTCCTGTGAGGAACTTTCCCCAGGCATCTCTGGCTGGCTCATTTAGCAAGCCTGCTCCAGGCTTCAAGTCTTCTGCAGCAGCTCTCTCACTTCTTTGCTTTGAGGATTTGGGCCCTCGGCACCCAATTCTCACTGAATGTCAGAGGGAGCTTGACACTGAGCTCCCATAAACTCTTCTGAGAAACTCAGACATTAAGTTCATCTTGGAGAACTTCAGTGTCCATTGACTGACCTTTGTAACACACGTCTGCCATCCTCTGCTCCTGGAGTTAGTGGTTAACTTATTTTGGACAGAAGAGATCACCCTTTCCAGAGATGCTTGATTATCTTCAGGTGACACTACCTGAGAAAAATATAAATAATTTTCAGCCAACTTTGAAATGCCAGACTATATTAACATTTTGGGCATCCTATGGTCTGCAATTAAATTAACAGAGCGTTTGGATGTAGCCTTAATGATTAAGCATTTGAGGCCAAATTCAGAGGTTAACTGGTTACAGTAATTGTTAAATTGTGTGATTTACATATTGAATGGGCTGGAAAAATGTGAAATTATACCAATTTAGCCTCATTTAATTTCATTGTGGCTTAGTCTTGCTAGAAAACCTTTACTAATACAGCTGTACCAGCGTATCCTCCTAGTGTAGACATAACTTACATTGACAAAAGAGGGCCAGTATAGCTTATACCAGTTTCTTGAGTGAAATAAACTCTAACATCAAAAGGACTTTTTGCAGTATAACTGCATCTACACTAGGGCTTTTGCTGGTATTAAAAAAAATAAAAATAAAAAAAAAAAACCACCACATCTAACCAACGTTTCTTTACCAGCAAAAGTTTCTTCTGAGTATCTGGCCTTAGAATTACCTTTAAATCTGGCCTTTTGTGTGTAACAATTTCTTGCTCATGGGGAAGACATGTATTCCCATGTTGTGTGACTGAATTATCCCAGTGTGGTTACAAACCCTTTGTTCCTGTGGTACCGAGTAAGTTATTTACTCCACTTAATTGTTCATTAAGGAGTAGTTGAAAAGGTATCTGTATTTGCAACACTGAATTACCAGCATCAGAAAATTAAATGATTCAGTATCACAGATTCAGGGAATTCTTGTTCATTTAAGTTAAAACATTGAAAAACGTTTGGGCAATGGCACTGCTTCTGCAGCAGAATTACCATCATGGTCACAAATTGGTAATTCAGTGGGTGACAGCAATGATAGCACCATTCATTCAAAAATGAGCTAGACAATCCATGCAGCCCTTTAAAATCATCTCCTTTGCTTTGTTGAACAAATATAACTGGAAGTCTTACACTTTATCCTACTCGCTGCAAAGCTTAACTTCTTGTTGTTCCCAAAGCACTTTGGCACCCACTGAGGGAAGGTGCCCCAAAAGTGCAAAGGATTACTAATTCTTATGACTATTCCTTCTTCATTTTGTTTCATAGAATTCTCACCCTGCTAAATTTGAAGACCTTAAAAGTAACCTGTCATGGGGCACACCACTCACCGCTGTCTGGCACCTCCTCCTCACCACTTTGGGGATTAGCTTGAGGTGGAGGACTGCCTTCCACGGTTGCTTTCCCCCATCTTGACTGCTGTCCCACTCTCTCTTGGATCTGCAGTTCTCTCATCCTGACTGGGCCCTCCGGCCAGGTCATTTAAGTCCTCTCCTTCCAGGGAATCACAATCTTTCCTGACCCTGCTGTCTTCTTGGCGTCTCCCACACCCTTAACCACTACCCAATGGCTGTTGGGGCAGATGGGACCTAGGCCCATCCACTGCTAAAGGTCCCTACCCAGGGACCCTCTGAACCACAGTCATCTACTGCGTTCCTTTACCTTGACTACCACTGCATTTCTCTAGGCCATTCCCCTGTGACCACATGTTGTATCAAGCAGGCTGTGAATTTATGGTCCCCTTTGTGTAAAATTCCAGGTTTTCGTATTCTAATGAAGGAACCACACTCAAACTTTGGTTACTTAGCACCCTGCTGCTTGTCTGTGAAAGCCTTAGACTTTGCTTGGTTCTGTTCAACTGTTTTTCCTGACATCATCCTCAGTTGGGGCATCAGGTTGTGCCTTTAACAATCCAGCAATGTTCAGTTTAGTATTCATCTGTTTCCCATGCAGTAACTCTGCAGGTGATGTTTGCATGTGGCATGTCGTGTAGCCCGGAATGCTTGCAAGAAATCAGTAGTGAAGGGTATCCACAATCGCCCTTCCAGTTTAGCTGTTTGCAAACTCTTTCAAACTTCTGTTAAACCGTTCAATTTCCCCATTGGCTTGAGGGTAATATAGGGATAACCTTCTGTGTAAAATGTTCCCCTCTGCTAGAAAGGTTTTAAACTCCAGGGAAGTAAATTGACTACCATTATCTGAAACCAGTTCTTCGAGGTTACCTTCCCTGCTAAAAACTGAAGAGAGGAACTTAATTACTGTAGCAGAAGAGATCTGCAATGTAAATGCTACCTCAGGCTATTTACTGAAATAGTCTATTAAAGTGATGGCATAACAAACAGTCAGTTGGAGCAGTATCAAAGGGTCCTACAATGTCAATCGCCACTTTTTCCCATGACGATTCAGGAAGAGGAACAGGCTGTAATGGAGGGGTATCGTGTCACTGCTGTCTTATCATGCATTTGGCAAGAGACACAGGATTTTATGAGTGCTTCAGTTTGAGAGTCCGTCCCTGGCCACCAATACAGATCCCGTAGTCATTGTTTGGTTCTGACAATTCCTTGATGAGTATTGTGTGCCAAGTATATGAGTTTTGACTGTAATTCTTCTGGCATAAATAGCCAGTGTGTACCTCATAGCACAAAGCCATCGAGCAACAGGGCCACCCAGAGAATTCAGGGGGCCTGGGGTCTTCGGCGGCAGGACCTGGGGTGGAAGGACCCCCCCCCCCAACGCCAAATTGCCGCCAAAGAACCGGAGCAGAAGACGCTCCAGGGGCACTGGGGCCCCTGGAGTGAGTAAAGGACCCTGCTCCAGGGGCCCGAAAAACTCTCATGGAGGCCTCTCTGGGGCCCGGGGCCTGGGGAAAATTGCCTCACTTGCCCCCCTCCGCCCCAGGCGGCCCTGTCAAGCAAAGAAAGTTCATCCCGAACTGTAAAATAATGCAGCAAAATTGGGTCAAGGTTTTTAGGGTTACTGGGCCATCTCTTTGTCAGAAATTCCCATAGTTTTTGTTGAATTGGACATGCTGAACAAGCAGCTCGAAATTGTTCTCTTGTAACTGCAGTAAGAGTGCTTGTAATAAGCACAACTATTACATCCTCATCCTCCGGTGGACCATCTGGTGAAGGCAAAGGCAGGCAAGAAAGGCAATCAGTTACCACATTTTTTTTCCAGGCTTATATTCCGGGTCATAATTGAAAGAGATTAGTCTTGCAGACCATCTAGCAATACAATATTCTGCTCTTCCCAGTCCTTTCATGGCGAGCAACATCGTCAAAGGGCTGTGGTCTGTGCACAACTTAAACATGCGGCCCAACAGGTAAGTTCTCCATTTTTTAGTAGCCCAGACACAAGCAAGTGCTTCATTTTCTCTCAGCATTACTTAGTGTCCTTGAAGCAAATGCAACAGTCCTCTCTGTGTTGTCCTCATGAAGTTGTGTGAGGACAGTCCCAAGTCCATAATCAGAAGCATCAGTAGTTACAACTGTGGACAATGTGGGACTGCATAGTGCAAGTACTGGACTATGTACAATCAAGTCTTTCAGCCTTTCGAAACTAGCTTGTGTATCCGTTATCCACACTAAGGTTGAACTTCTCCATAGTAATTCTCGTAACGGTTCAATGACAGAAGCATAATTGGGAATGAATTTTGCATACGAGGAGGAAAGACCCAAGAAGGAAAGTAAGGTTTGCAAATCTGTTAGAGGAGGAGCATTTGAAATTGCCAGGATACGATCTGGATCAGGTTTTAGTCCAGCCTGTGAAATTGTATGCCCCAGAAAGGAGAGTTCAGTTTGTCTAAATTTGCATTTGGACCTATTGAGCTTGAGGCCTGCTTTGCTGATGCAGTTTAGTACAGACTGCAGGTTATTGTCATGATCCTTAGTAGTATTTCCAAACGTGATAATATCATCCAAATAGCATTGAACTCCATGTTGATTCTTCAGAATCAGTGACAACATTTTTGGAAGGCACTTGGGGCTGATGCAAGACCGTATGGAACACGTTTAAAACGAAATAGTCCCTCATGTGTAATAAATGCTGTGAGGTCTCTGCTGTCTTCATGCAACATAACGTGGTGGTATGCGCTCTGCAAATCAAGAGTAGAAAACATCTTTGCTCCACGGAGTTCTGCAAATACTTCTTCTGTGTGAGGAAGAGGATGGCTGTCAATTACAATAGTTTTATTTGGCTCCCTTAAATTCACACAAAGGTGAATGCCTCCACCCTTCTTCTGCGTCACTACTATAGGTGAAACCCATTCTGAAGAGTTAATCTCTTCAATCATCTAAATTCCTCTGAAACAGCTTCCCTGACTGAAAATGGTAAGCACCGTAATTTCTGTCCTACAGGCATCACATTACTCCGTGTTTTAACTTTATGCAGAAACCCATAAGCATAGCCGAGTTTCTCCTCAAATTGGTGTTGGGTCCCAGCTGAAGCTGGTGTGTGTACCGCAAGAGTGCTTTGCTGAGGAAGATCAATTCGTCCATTAACTACCCTGAGATTTAAAGCAGCCAATAAATCTCTGCCAAGGATAGGAGTGCCTTTGTGGACAATGTAGAACTCTGCAGTTACACAGCAATCACCAAAAGAAACTGTTGCTGGCAGGCAGCCATGTACTGGAATATGGTTTTTCAAATGGCACACCAACTGAAGTGTGGGTTCAGTAAGAGGCACATCTTTAAAGTAATGCAAATAGATGGAATCAGGCAGAGTAGATACTGCTGAGCCAGTGTCCAACATTAGCTGAATAGACTGTGATTTGCCTGAGGGTATGGCAGAAACCTTTACAGTGTACTTTATCTGCTCTGGAACATGTGCAGTAGTGATTTTATCCACACTCAGCACAGTAACATCTGGTATTGTAACTGCATGCACCTGTTGATCGAACTGGCTACTGCAACATACTTTAGCAAAATGCCCAATCTTTTCGCAATGATTGTACTGAGCTACTTTTGCTGGACATCCTGTGTAGCTCGCAAGGTGTTGTGGGGATCCACAGTGAAAGCATGCTTTTACTGTATTTTGCATTTGCTGATTCAGTGGCTTTTTATTAGTTTTCCTCCTGCAATTGTTTGTCTGCAGCAATAGTGAATTTTTCTGCAAAGGAGACATAGCATGGACTGTGCCTCCTGTATCTTTGCTCATTATTTTGGCTTCAGCTGTAGGTGACTCAATCTGAGTAGCAATGGTTATTGCTTTTTCTAGTGTAAGTTGTGGTTCTAGAAGAAAGCGTTCTCTTACATGAAGCATGGTTGTTTTCTCAACGAGCTGGTCTCTAATCTTCTCATCTGCTTTATTCCCAAAGTCACAAGTTACAATCAGACTCCTCAGGGAAGCAGTATACTGCATTATAGTCTCCCCTGGTTTCTGCTCACGCTGGCGAAATCTATAGCGATTAGCTACTACATTCACTTTTGGCACAAAAAAGTTCTTTAATGCAGTCTCATATTTATCATCTACAAGGGGAAAAGTGTAAAATATACACTGCTCTTCTGCTCCAAGGCAGTGGAATAGCAGAGCACGCTTTCTTACTTTAGAAATCTCTGTAGCACTGACTGCAAGCAGATAAGTCTCAAACATATGGATCCAGACAGTAAAAGCAGTTGGAGGCTCACCTTGGCTTTGCAGAAATGATGCAGGTGGGTTCAGAGGCAGAAGATCCACCCTCGTCGCCAAAATGTTGCATCAAGCAGGCAAGGTACTAACAAGCTTCAACAGGACTTTATTTACAGTGGAAACCTCTTTACCAAGCTGCTGCTGAACACTCTGTAACTCTCACTCAGCCTCCTCAACTCCTCCCCGCTCTTTCCTGTCCTTTCAGACTCCCAACAGCCAGTGCTCTCAGTTCTAAGAATTACAAGCACACCTAAACACCACACCACAGCACCCTACTCAATCCCAGCAGCCCATTCGGAGCTCCTTCTCTACTCCCCAGGTCCCTGCCTGCTCTGCTATGTCCAAGGTACTATAGGGTTGCTGTCTGCTAAGGACACAAGCTCCCAACAGCCACTGACCCTACTCTGCCCTGCAGCTCTGCTTATATGGGCCTGCTGGGCCTGGACAAGCTGCTTCTCACAGCCCCCTTCCTATTGGTCGCTTCCCTGCCCAGTGTCCCTAGGCCTCTTAACCCCTTACTTGCCAGTGTGGGGCAGATGCCCCATCACACAACCATCAGGCATATTCAGCAGGCTGGTTTGCATCACTCTATCCCAACTCTCATCTGAGCTGGGTTTTCCTTACGAGCCTCAGGGTTCAGTATGCACAGCAGCGCTCTGGCAGATATTTATTATATTTTTAAAAACAGTCTATTATAGCCTGCGCCGATGAATTTTCTGCTACTGGCGAGTTGGGAATTCAGTTACCCAGAGTTTCCCTGCAGGTTGCAAAACATAATGGGCAGATTTCCACAGAAGCAATGGATGAGTCAGGCAGAGGGGGACAAAATGTGCAGCAACCCTTCCCTCTACACAACAGCACCTACGCTGCCACTGCAATTAATCATAAAGCTATAAGCACCTGGAGCAACTTCTCCAGCAAGCCATTTCAATTATGGAGGCAGATAATAATACCAGTGAAAACACACAGGAACAATATACTACAGATGAATAAGAGAGCCTCCCTGGGACTAGCTTAGCATGTCAACCCTTTTCTTGTTGTGAAACTTAGGAATCAGATTAATTTCATTACAAGCAAAAACGACAAGC
The DNA here is from genome assembly GCF_003597395.2 of Chelonoidis abingdonii. Taxonomy (NCBI): domain Eukaryota; kingdom Metazoa; phylum Chordata; order Testudines; family Testudinidae; genus Chelonoidis; species Chelonoidis abingdonii. Next base: position 283,897,208 of record NC_133770.1, read on the forward strand.
AAAGCAGCATGGTCTACTGGGTAAAGCCATGGTCAAGCACTCAGGAGACATGGGTGATATTCCCAGCTCTGACACTGACCAGCTATATGACCTTGACTAAGTCACTTCTTCCCTCTTTGCTGCTGTTTACCTTTCCACTTTCTGTCTATTTATTTAGATTGTTTAAGCACCTGGAGGCAGCAACAGTCTCTTACTGTGTGTACGTACAGTGTCTAGCACAACTGGACCTTGATCTTTGTTGGCATTTATAGGTGCTACTGAAATGCAAATCAATAGTAATAAAAGTCACACAATAACTTTTTGATACTCGTTTAAAAGTTTTTGTATCAGTATTTTATTTTTTTCCTACCAGGAACCATTCCTCATTGGCTAGTCACATTGTTACATCTTTGGCTCCATTCAAATGCTTTGGCTTCTGTTCATGGATAGCAAAGTAATTAAGAGACATTCATGAATTAATCTTCAAACTATTAGAAGTGAAACAGGATTGTCCCACTTTTCCATCTGGGGAAAACCAAGGAACAGAGTCTGTGAGTTGCCAAAGGCCACCGAAGAAGTTAGTTTCAGAGCAAAGATTAGAACTCAAGGGGTCCTGGTGCCCAGCTGAGTGTTCAGACCATTAGATCATCTTAAATTCTGTAAACTGAGGTAGAAAGGATCCTGATCCTGCACTGGGATCCACATGAGCAGATCCCTGAATCAAGGAATTACACTCACATCCTCAAAGGTATTTAAGTGCCTGATTCCCTTGATTTCAATGGGAATTAGATGCCTCCATACCTTTGAGGATCTAAAGACCATTCCAACAGAACAATTTAACTTCCAGACAGAGGTCTGGTAAAAAAGGAAGAAAGATGCTCCCTCCCCCAAGTACTTAGCACAGGATGTTACTGGAGATGATGGCCATAACTTGCTGCAACCTTTATTCCAAAACTTGTGTCAAAACTGGCTGTAAAATAATGGGCTGTACAGGCAGTTGCTATTCTTTATTCTCTCTGCTTATTAATTTGGTAATAAAAAAGGACAGTTCTACTTCAAGCTGTACTTAGAAAGCAGCATGACAGCAATCAACTATTTATGCTTCAGACATGCATAAATTACACACTATGAAGCATTTATCAGCCAAACTGATTTTTCATGAGTATATGCATCTGGACATTGGTATCTGTGTCTATACACTGGTTGCATTAAAAGCTGTGTTTTGATTGTGCTTAGTTTGCCTACCAAATCAGATCACACCTCCTCAGGTATCTGTTCTCATCATTATTTACCACCCCACCACCTTTGGGTCATCTGCAAACTTTGTTGGTAAATATTCATAGATTCATAGACTCTCGGACTGGAAGGGACCTCGAGAGGTCATCGACTCCAGTCCCCTTCCCTCATGGCAGGACCAAATACTGTCTAGACCATCCCTGATAGACATTTATCTAACCTACTCTTAAATATCTCCAGAGATGGAGATTCCACAACCTCCCTAGGCAATTTATTCCAGTGTTTAACTACCCTGACAGTTAGGAACTTTTTCCTAATGTCCAACCTAAATCTCCCTTGCTGCAGTTTAAGCCCATTGCTTCTTGTTCTATCATTAGAGGCTAAGGTGAACAAGTTTTCTCCCTCCTCCTGATGACACCCTTTTAGATACCTGAAAACTGCTATCATGTCCCCTCTCAGTCTTCTCTTTTCCAAACTAAATAAACCCAATTCTTTCAGCCTTCCTTCATAGGTCATGTTCTCAAGACCTTTAATCATTCTTGTTGCTCTTCTCTGGACCCTCTCCAATTTCTCCACATCTTTCTTGAAATGCGGTGCCCAGAGCTGGACACAATACTCCAGTTGAGGCCTAACCAGCGCAGAGTAGAGCGGAAGAATGACTTCTCGTGTCTTGTTTACAACACACCTGTTAATGCATCCCAGAATCACGTTTGCTTTTTTTGCAACAGTATCACACTGTTGACTCCAATTTAGCTTTTATATATAAAATAAAAATATTTTATATTTTCTTCCAGGTCATTGAATATTGAAACATATTGAATAGCACTGGGCCAAGAACCAGCCCCTGCAGGAGTCCATTGGAAACACCCTCACTCATTGATGACTCTTCATGAGCTCTATCTGCATGCGCACACAGATACACACAAAAGAGGGTTCTCTTGGAAGTGGCACCTTTGACTTCAATGGGAGCAAGATTGGGCACTAGAATATCAGGAGGTCATCTAGTCCAACCCCCTGATCAAAGCAGGACTAATCCCCAGATAGATTTTTGCCCCAAATGGCTCCCTCAAGGATTGAACTCACCACCCTAGGTTTAGCAGGTCAATGTTCAAACCACTAATCTATCCGCCCCCCCAACTAGAAGGCTGAATATGCCAGAGTTTTTACTCATTCAGTTTAACAGGCAATGTTCTCACTCAAGCAGGGTTTTGCTACAAAGGAAGATGATTCCAATCATAAACTGTGTACAATACCAGAGGAGAAGTACTCATCTGTGAATTCTGAACCCACTCTCAATTTCCTATTATTAGTGCTGGGAACACCAAGCCTCTGTCACTGGAAGAGCAAAGATGCCACTCCAGATGTTGCTGAAAATTTGTCAAGCAGCATCATGTCCAGCAAAGTAATTAATACAACCCTCGATTTGGCTTCATATGTATTTTGTCTTAGTAAATCATTGGGCCAATAACTTTGACAAGGCCTTTGTATTTTCCTTATTGAATTCAACTGAGGCAGGGGTTCTCAAACTTTTTTTTTCTGGGCCCCCTTTTGAAAATATTTCAGGCTGTGACAACTCCCTGCCCCCCCAAAAAGTAATTACTGTACAGACTCACAGAAGCACTAAGTGAAGCATGGAATCTTTATTCCTGCAGTCAAAGGCTCTGAAGCCTCTCAAAAAACATAAAGCAACAATTTTCAGGAATAAATACATGGAAATTTAATAAACATGTTTTCTGAAAAAAATAGAAAACAGGATACAGTTTGGGGAGCTGGAAGCCTTTTTCAGTGATTGTGACAATAACAACATTGTCTAATTTATGGCAATAATCATAGTATTGTCTAAGGATTGTGGCTTTATACACAACTATGTGCAAACAAGTATCTAGACACTTATTGTGAGGGATTCTGATGTTTTGATAGGAATACCACACAGCTGGGTTTTCCTGGACATGACCTCTTTTTTGATCCTCCAAACTCCATCCGGGCGGATATCTGAAATATGAAAAACTTTCCTAAGAGTCTACAACCACCTCCATGGAAGTTGTGGGAAATGATCTACTGTTAACAGAGTCCAACAAAATGTATACAATCCAATGTCCCCACAAAAGAAAGGGTCTTCAGCCAACCTCTGGTGTCCTCTGAGTGGCACCCCTTTGGCTCCGGGCTTATGATTTCTTTAGCCTCTCCTCCTTTCCAAGGGAGGGAAAAGGGGTCTATGTCCTTTCCATGAAATGGGTTGTTAGTACAGGAGCCTAGGCCCTCCCTCTCCACTGGGCGGTCAAATGCCTCACCCATGATGAAAGGGTATTAGATCAAAGGGGTCTAGTCTTAGGGAAAGGCTAGCCTCTCCTCTCAGGCCTGGGGTAGGTGCTGCTAGAAGACTCTCTTTGCAGCCTGGACTCCTGTTGCAGCTTTATTCAGGATCTCCTGAGGTAAGTCTCTTGTTCTCTGCTCTCTCTCCCCCTTCTGAGCTGTCTGGCTCTGTGAGTGGTGTGTCGGTGCAAAGGTGCCTGCCCCAGCCAAAGGAGAGTGGGAGCATGGCTCTGACTCACTCAGCTGAACAGGGCTATCAATCCACCACCTGGTGTCCAGTAACCTGGACATCTTCTCAGGTGCATCAGGGAGGTTGGTAGGGGAACCTAGGCCCACCCCCTTCACCGGTTCCAACTTAGGGCCCTCAAGCTAAATCAGGAGAGTCAGAGCTTGCTGACTCTGACAGTCCCCTGAGCTCCTTCCTACTTTCCCTCAGGCCTCTGTAGGCTCTTTAGTCAGTTGGCCTGTTTGCCCCTTTCTGGGGTGTTGTCCCAGGGCAGCTCTCTAGCAGTCTGCTAACAGGTGTTCCTTTCTCCTGCCTGCTCACTCGTCCTTAGCTGCCCCCCCTTTTGCTTCCCAGCCCTTTCATCCTCCCATCTTCTGTTAGCCAGGCCAAACACCCCCCACCCCACCGTAGGGTGAGCGCCTGCCTTCATTCCCTCAGTCTTCCTATGACAGCTTCTCTGTCAGATTTCTCTTTCTTGTCTCAGTGCCGGCATTCTTCCATTCCAAGTGGGGGCTACACAGTTGGAGGAACCCTCACTGCACCTCTGGTCCAACAGAATAGCAGGACTCCTGCCGGTGAGTGGAGTATCTTGGGTTCCAAGGCAGAGGGGTTGATTCTAAATTGTGTTGGGGGAGAATGAGAGAGAGAGACTCATCCAGATGGGGTCACTCTCAGAGGAGTTGGCTTGTTTCAGCAGGGGTCCCTTTACCAACTGGGGTCAGTCTCAAATAGGAGGAGGTTCATTTCTTCATGGAGTCCCTTGCCCAGTTTCTATCAGTGTCACTCTTCTATTGGGTCCGACTTCCCAGATGGGTTTCCTTACCTTTCTGGTGTAGCAGCAGTTGGTAGAGCCAGTAAATCCCCTCTCTGGCATGCTGGCTGATGTCCTTGCCTGGGTCACTGATGAACAGACCCAGATGAGCCACGAGGTTCCCCATCTTGGGGAACTGTGCTAAGTTCCAATGGAAGGGAGAGGAGAGGGGGCTGCATCAGCATTCTACCATCAGCTCCCAGTCTGCCCTGGACCAGGAGTCTCCCTCCCCTGAGTCCCTCTGCAGGAGACACTGTGGGAAAGGAGCTAGAGCTAGACCTTAGTTTCTTCTGCCCCCAAAGGAGCCTGGAGCAAAGGGATGTGGAGAAGGGACCTAAGACCAGGCACAAACTTGGCTGGAGCAGGGTACAGTCAGGTCCCCGGCCCAGGGTCACCACTGAACCAGGAAAAGAAGGATGGCCCCCTGGGGTGCAGGCTAGGAGGACAGATTGGATTCTCCAGTCTCTCCTTCCCAGTACTCCCCAACACTAGGATAAAATTGCCCCCTGTCCTTCTTCGTCATGCTCACCTCCAAGATGTATTGGAGCCAGTCTGTGTCTGGGGACTCTGCCAGAGGGTCCTAGCATGGCAGCCAGGAGGTTTGCCAAGATCTTGTGCAAAGCCTGCAAAAGAATGGAGAGTCCTGGGTCAGAGTTAGGGAAACTGGGGAAACTTCTCCTTCCTGTTAATATCCCACTGCTCGGGGGATCATCATTGAGATTCTGAGAGGTGGGAGGCTGAGGGGTCCCAAAGGATGTCTCAGGTCACCACCAGAGGGGATCACTCTCAGAGCACTATTCCAGCCCCGCCTCTTTGTGAGGGCCCCCTACAATGAGAACAGCATTCCCCCCCCCCACACACACACACCCAAAAACACCAAACCTACTTGGTGGAGGGAGGGAAACAGGGAAAGGGGGAAAGAAGCAAGAGAAGAAGAGAAAGGAGAGAGGGAAAGAGAAAAAGGGAAACCAAAAAAGACAAACCCCAGTGTCCCCAGTGATTCTATGGGACGAAGTCCTAGGTGGGAAATCAAATTCTGCCATCTTGACCTAGTGATTTCTTTGCCTAGAATTCAGCTGCCACTAGGTGGAACAGACTGAATGGGAATGAACAGGTTCCAAGTCTCTCTGAGGCTCTTACCTTCTAAATAGGGCCTACAAAATCAGTAGTAGGGTAGGAGAAAACTCCAAAGAGGTTCCTCCTCATGCTCACGTATGTGAATCATAATTCTCTCTCAGTCCTCAAGTCCTCTGAAGCAAAGGAACATGGGTCTCTGAGGTTGCCCCTGCCCTGCACCTCTGTCCTGTCTGGCTGATATCAGGATCTTTCTGTGAGGTCACCACCTCCCCACCACTTTGCCCAATAGGCTGAAGTCCTGCAGAAGACTTTAGTGATGTCACTGCCACACCCACCCCTCTCCAGCTAGGCTGATGTCCTCCTGGCCAGCCTCTTTGGAGATCTGAATTGATTCCCCTGGCTCACCCCACTCAATGACTGTTGAGTCTGTGGGTCAAGCTAGCTGCACAGTAAAGCATCAGAGACTGCTCCCCATGCCACACTCAGTTTTTCATAAATTAGTAGATTTTAAGGCCAGAAGGGACCATTAGAGCATCTAATCTGACCTTCTGTATGTCACAATAGCTAGTTTTTGACCAAAGCACGTACCAGAAAGGTCTCTAGTCTTCATTAGAAGCCATCAAGAAATGGAGAATCCACTATTTCACTTGGCAGTTTGTTCCAATGGTGATTCATCCTCACTGTTAAATATTTGTTCCTTATTTCTAATATGAATTTGTGAGGTTTCGCCTTCCAGACAGTGGGTCTTGTTATGCCTTTCTCTGTGAGATTAAAGATTGAACTCTTTCAATAGCTCACAAGAAGGCATTTTTCTCCAGCCCTCAAAACATTTTATGGCTCTTTGCTGCCCCATCTCCACTTTTTCAACACCTTTTAAAAATGTGGACACCAAAACTGGATGCAGCATTCCACTGGTGCTGTATCATCTCCCTCCTGCACTCACTATTCTGTTCATATGTCTAAAGCTGGCTTTAGCCCTGTTGGCCACGGCATGGCTCAGGGAGTTCACATCGAGTGGTTTGCCCTATGTTGTAGGCAGAGGGATAGCTCAGGGGTTTGAGCATTGGCCTGCTAAACCAAGAGTTGTAAACTCAATCCTTGAGGAGACCATCTGGGGCAAAATCAGTACGTGGTCCTGCTAGTGAAGGCACAGAGCTGGACTCAGGGGCCTTTCCAGCTCTGTGAGCTAGGTATATCTCCATATATTATATTATTTTTTTTAATTACCTGAAGGGGGTTCCAAAGAGGATGGAACTCAGCCGTTCTCGGTGGCAGATGACAGAACAAGGAGCAATAGTTTCAAGTTGCAGTAGGGGAGCTCTAGGTTGGATATTAGGAAACTATTTCATTAGGAGGGTCGTGAAGCACTGGAATGGGTTAACTAGGGAGGTGGTGGAATCTCCATCCGCAACTTGACAAAGCCCTGGTTGGGATGATTTAGTTGGTGTTGGTCCTGCTTTGAGCAGGGAGTTGGACTAGATGACCTCCTGAGGTCTCTTCCAACCCTAATATTCTATGATTCTATGACCCCTACATTGTCAGAGTCACTGCTTGCCTCGATACAGTTCCCCATTCTCTAGGTGTGACTTGCATGTTTTGTTGCTGGGTAGATGACCTTGCATTTGGCTCTGTTAAAGGTTGTTTTGTTTGAATGGGTCTAGTTTACAGATCGCTGTGTATGACTGCCTTGGCCCATCATTATTTACCACTCTGCCAGTATTTTGTCACCCACACATTTTATCAACAGTGATTTACATTTTCTTCCAATTCATTGATAATAATTAATTTTTAAAAATTAGTTCTTGAGAGCCTCTTCAGGCCCTTAGTACCAAGTACCTTCTCCCTACAACACAGCGGAGAAAGCCTATCCATCCCTGCTGTTATGTAGGGGCTAAGCACAGAACGAACAGATGTTTAGGTGCTGTGTTCTCCATAGGCTCTGAACAACACATGGTGGTCTTGTAGTGTAGACAGACTCCAATTGTGTCTCAGTCTCCCACCCTGTAAAATGGGAATAATAAATGAAACCTTGATGATCTTTCTTTTATAGTTGGAGAAACAGAGGCACACAGAGGTGAAGAGAGTTACTCATGGACACACCACCAGGAATAGAAAATGGCAGCTCTTTCTCCAAATCCCTTAACTCCACATCACTGCAGAAGAAAGATATTCTGTTAACCATCTGGCTCAAATGCATGTGGATGTCTTTCCAAAAGTCGTGCTCTGGCTCAGTCACATGTTATGGGTTTGATGGAGGAACCACTTGGTGATAGTCTGTGGCCAGGTCAGACTAGATGGACATAATGCTCCTTTCTGACTGTAAAAATCTATGCATCTATACATTTTTCTGCTGCTAGTAAGGTAACTATTGTCATATTTTCTATCATTCACTTTCAGTTGGAATAATAAAGCAATACTCAAGAAAACTATGCAGGGAAGTTTATCCAGTATTGGCTCCTAATCCGTGACACTAAATTAGCCTTCTTCCTTCTCTGAGCATTTGCTTCTTCTTGCCTCCTTTACTACCTCCTCTCCCCCCGACTTCTAATGAACTACCAGCAATTTGCATTAGTACAGGGTAGAAGCAGGTAGAGTTATATAAAGACAGCATGGGAGAGAAAGTTAGTTAGCAGCAGCTACAGACTCATTATAGCGTCCTCTGTTTCTCTTTATTAATGAACAATCTCACAGAGGGTTGCATATATGTAGCCCTGGAAGAGCAATTCCATGTTGTCTGCATCCATAGAGTAGTGTGCTGTTGTACTATTCCACAAGCTAAACAGCATCAGGGTGGATTGGTGTTTGGATAAGTGACCTCTGAAGAAAATAGTGTGCTGTTGGCAGTACTATGAATGTTTTAGTAGGAAGCACTTCTGTTTGAGTTAGTTTGAAATAATTGTCCCAGCAGGTTGCTGTTGGTCATGCAGCTTTTTGGAAGAGATGGAAAACAATGCTACTGACCACGCTGGTAATCATAAATCCTAATCACAGTCTCCTGGCCAGATGCCAATGTAAGAAAGCTACAATCTTCCTACCCAAACCCCCATTGAATATGGTATGCTTTCTTAAATAGCTGTCCTCAAGTTTTTCAACAGCTCGTGATAATGCTGCACAACTATCAGCTTCCACCCAAGAGGTAGCTGCATTTCAATAGAAGATAAAATGGTTCCTCTTTTATTAATCTGATTCAAAACCCAGTAAAGTCAATGAAGTTGACAGAAAGACTCCCAATGCATATTAGCACAGATCCTATATGCATTAAGGAGTGCCTTATGAGATCACAATCTGATCAGACCTTTCAAAGAAAGAGTTACTTTGTATATGAAGAGCCTACTCTAAAAGCTAATCCTATGGTAAGGCATTTATCAGCCTTCTGAATATCCCTTGATTATATCTGGAATGGATTTCAAGGCAGCGAAAAAAGCAAAGGATTCTGGAGTTTAGACACTTCTATGAAGGGCTTCATTGTGAAACAGGAAAGAGAATGTAAAGAATATCCAAATACAACTGGCCTTTTCTAAGGTGTATGAAGCCAAGAGCAGAGCAAAAGTCTAAAGTGCGTGTGGCCCTGGTCCCTTCTCTAGCCTATTTCCTAGAGATCCTTCCACCATCGTTTTTCACTGCCAGATCACCTTACAGTACTTTCTTCTTACAGCACGGAGCGGGGAGAAGGGAAGAGGCTAGAGGAATTAATTCCACACAGCTGGCCAAGCTTTGCAACACTACAAATCAAGTCATTCAGGACATTAGAGAGTCACAGTGGGGGAGGTAATATCTTTTATTGGACCAACTTTTGGTGATAAGAGAGACAAGCTTCAAGCCACACAGAGGTCTTCTTCCGGTCTAGGAAAGATATGCCAAGCAGCAAGGCCGAATTTAGGGGCAGGTTCTGGACCTTTGTAGAATCTCATGGAACCTTCCAGACTTTCTCAGAACCTCCTAGAATGTTGTCAGCCATGCTCTCGTGGGTATATAAGGGGTAGGGTGTCACCCATCAGTCAGTAAGATATAGGCACGAACTGAAGTGAGAGCCCTGCTGCGATATTATGAAACTTTGTTTTATTGTGTAATTGTGAAAATGTACTTGTGTTTTAAGACTTGAAGATTGTAAGTAGTGACTAACAAAGGACATATGTAATGAGAAGCCAGAGATAGCTATCAAACCCCTATCTATGCAACAATATAAAAGAAATACTCTTACTTCTTTTTCCAGGCTTAACACATAGATGTTGATGACTTTCTTTGACTGCGGAATATAGACTTTTACTCTCTCTGTCTGTTTTCCCCAATAGAAAATAAAAGATGTCCCCAAAGAAGCCTTCAGGAGCTCAGTATAGGAAGTGAAAAGCTCAATTGCAACCTAGTTTGCAGCAAGAGGCAAATCTGATGGGAAAATATCTGAAAAGAACAACACAGCCCTTTTGAACTAAAGGACTAGGGTTAGCATTCTAAGGCTGTCACCTGCTGTAACCCTATTTAATACTGGTCCATCCAGTGTTGATGCAGAGTTCAATTTCTTGATGTTAGTACGTTTCAGTTAGTCTCAAAATTTAAAAGTTTCTATAAGCTTAGAGGAAATGAATGTCTTTGTTTATGTATGACATGAATAAATACAGATTTACAGATCCTAGTGTGCCAAATTTAACATCTTAGATGACAGGGATAAATCATGCATGCAAATTGTATATCAAAGTCATGAAATGGGCTACAAATGCAATAAAAACAAGGTATACAAAGTTTAATAAACAGAGGGGGGCAGCAAAGACACTCCTTGCCTGAGGCGCCATTTGGTCAAGGGCCAGCCCCCAGATAGTGGCAACTGTTGTGTAGAGAGGGAGTAGACTGTTTACCAGTGTGTCATCTCAAAGTAGGAATAGATATGATATTAAAAAATGGTAGTATCAGTGTGCAGGAAAATGCACACAAATCTTCCTACCCCATACAAGATGCATGAGCAACATGTCTATCATCTGCACTGACATCAGAAGCAATCCCTAGTATACACCTTCCTTTGAAGCTTCTGGCTTTGACCACTGTTGAAGACAAGTTACTAGAATAGGTGGACTGATGGACTGTTCTATTTGTTCCTACGGTTGCTTCCAAATGTTTACACACAATGTGCTATCTAATAACATGATTTCTCTATTATTGGGTTAAAATTTTAATTGATATTAGTACAAGCAAATGCAGTGAAGCTTCTTTTAAGGAACCCACAAATCAGGTGTTTTTTGAGTCAAAACGTTGAACAAATTGTGCTTGAATTTTTATGGTTAGTTAAGTGGTCATTTAAAACATGAAAAGAAAGTGTTTTTTCCCCAAACCAAACCACCAAAGGAAAACTGCTGCCAAAAAAAAGAAAAGGAGGGAAGAAAGAAATATGATGGAAAATGCAAAATGTTAAAGCTAAATTAATTTTCATTTCTTTCCATTTTTTCAAGAAATATACTTACCTTTTCCCAACCAACTCTACTATCAGCAGTGACATGCATTATCCTCATTTGACCTTAGCACAGTCCCCCCTAGTGTCCCCCATAATTCCTTAGACAGCTCTTGTCCACAGATCCATCCCCTGTACAGCTGCACTCCAATCTCATGTCCCTCCGAAGATCCCTATTCTCCTTATGGCCCCCGTGTACAGATCAGATTGCTACGATCCGCCCACACTCCACAGCATGCCTGCCAAATTCATTTTTAAATGTATATATTGATCAGCGCAGGTCCTGGGTTAGTGCAGTTTACACAGCACCTGTTTTCAGAGCTGTGCCTAACATCGCAATCTAACCTCAATGAATAGTAAGACAGTGTGGAATAAAATGGAAGCGGGGGAAAAAATCCACCCACCGCACAATATCCTGGGTTTTAATTTTACCTTTCAGTATGTATCTGTGAACTTCTGTGGATGACTAATTACGCAATTTCTTCAAAAACTCCAGTTAAAAGCACGGATGGATTGATGTGGATGCCCAACATTTAGAACAAGTTAAATACTTTGTAAGAACACAGCAGTAGAATTTCCCTCATCTAAACTTTTGGGGGTTTACTTCACGGTCATATCCCTTTGCGGAAAGGGTGAAGGAAACCAACATTCTGTCCATCAAATTCGTTTTAAACTCATAGACCTAGACTAATAAGATCTGTATCTAGTTTATCAGCTAGATCTTTTGCCTTATAAACCTTAAACACAGAGTCTATTGCCATGTGAACATCCCACAGGAATACTATTTAATTCTACGTGTGCCTTACTATCACACAAATAATGCTGCGTTTGACAGAGCGACTCATGCCAGAGCTTGTGAGTCTAATCCCAGAGGAACTGAGGCCTCTTGCAACAGCTCTGTCTACCAAGGAATTGATAATTAAAGTTTCGCTCTCTTACAAGACTCTTCTTTTCGTGACTTGACGATTTATGTTCCCTTCAAGTGACTTCTGAGAGGCTGAGATCAGACATTTGAAGAGCAATTCAATTGTCTCCCTTGAAAATCCTGCTGATGTAAGAAACTACAACATATAATATCCCAACTGCAGGAATTTCTGTCCCTTAGGTCTGAATTAACCCACTGTCTTTGTTTGTGGCTTGAGGTGACGGTGCACAAGGAAGCCCCTTTTTTATCTGAAATGGTCTCCAGAGCCAAGGATTTAGATCACTAAGAAATCATTATTTCTGACTTATTTACCTACTTGTAGCATTTAACAGAGCTTGGTTTGGTAATGCAAAAATTACAGCACAGGTTCGATTTCATTTTGTGTCCCAGTTCGGTATTGAGAGCTGTCGAGATTTCAAGCTCAAGGTGATACAGCTTAGTCTAGTTGATAGGGCTCTAGACTACTAACCACGAGCTAGTCACTTCTCCTCTCTGTGCTTCTGTTTGCCCTCCCATCCTTTGTATGTTTAGAATCTAAGCATTTTGGGGCACGAGCTCTCTTTCACAATGGGTTCTCTAGGCACTTCTGCAGGACAAATAATACTACTGGCATATTGACTGATGAGAGTCAGTACTACACAAACATATATGTCAAAGACTCACCCCATCCCATATTGGTGAGTCTCCATCCAGGCCCTGGCGTGCTGCCACTGCTCTTCCCTCTTTCTCTGCGCAGTGAGGCCTGCCCTTGTGACAGAGGTTCATGGTAACCCCAGCTTCACTGGAGAGCAGAGACTGTGAAACTGGAGGATCAGTGTGCTTTTTACAGAGGCGGTCTTGGCCTGGTAAATTGGTACAGTTACCTAAAACACGTGAGTCAGTGCCATATCGAAAGCCAGTCAGGAAGACCGGGATCTGCACAACATTCTTCTGTATTTTCATCAATGCCGAGAGGCACATTTGGAACACTGTCCTGAACTACGACATCCAGAGTCCAATAGGTCCTATTTATCATTTGAAGGCCAGAGTTATGTTGTAATTCCATTACAGTCAGCCACATCATATGGAAAATATATGTATGGGGATCTTTTTAATTTTCAGTTAATTTCCCACTTCCCTTTCCCAGTTACTTCAGCGAACTAAAAACTGGGTTCTATCAGTTATTTTTAGATTCTAGCCCCACAGAAGCATCCCATGAAACTGAAAGGCAGCAAACGCAAAACCGATACAAGGACGTTTTTTTCACACAATGTGCAGTGAGCCTGTGGAACTCATTGCCACAGAATATCACTGACACCAAGAACTTAGCAGATTCCTAAAAGGATTAGCCATTTAGAGAAATAACAAGAATGTCCAGAGTTGTTATAGTAAATATTTTTAAAATAAAGTGGAAGGGATATAAATGTTCATGATTAATAGCTACCTCTAACTGTTGGGCATTTGGAGGAAATGTACACTGGCTACAAGTTATCCCTTAATTGCTTACTACAGGATTTCTTGCACCTTCTTCTGTAGCATCTGGCACTCACCATTCAAACACTGATCCAGTATGACAGTTCCTATGTTATTAGAAAAGTAATTGTATCTAAAAATGGTCTGCTACAAACATCTGAATAGACTCACTCTATTGTACAAGCTGAGGGGTGTGTATTTCATATATATATATATATATATATGTGTGTAGTCTCTAGTGCTCTCTACTGGAGAATGACAGATTGCGTTAGCAAGCATAGGAATGTTCCTGCACAGAAGTCTGCAATTCAAATCCTTTAATGGTGCTGCATAAAAGTGGAATGTTTAAAGACCATAGTGCAATGGTGCAAGTGACCAACCACAACCTATTACAATACACTGAGACCTCCACTTATTGTATGATAACTTGCTTACTTCTTTATCGCTTTATCTCATCCTCCTCCATTTCTTTATCCGATTCACCTGTTGCATCTTGTCATTACCTGAATGGTGAGCTCTTTTCTTAATGCATGGCAGAGAGTTCAGAACAACAGAGCCCCATATGGTTGGGACTTTTAAGTGATACTTTAATACAGATAATAATAATAAGATCCTAAGGCGTAACTGACGTCTCCTAGGAACTACTGCAATGCAAATAAATAATGGAAGTAATTTTACATTTTCTTCATTCACAGTCCCCCATGCGCTTGTCCGCATGTGCATTACCCGCACACAAAAATCAATATACAAAATGTTTCTTAGAAGTATTGCCTAGAGAAGTTGTGCAGATGTTGCTGGGGCTTCTGAGCTCAACTCGCTAACATTTGTTCTGAATTCCTGGCTTTATCAAAACTTCAGATGCCGCTGGTATCAGAACTCTGCTTGCCTGCTATCAGGTTTCATCTTCTATTATATCCCCTTGAGTGGGGTGGACCTCATTTCTAAATGTCTGGAATCTTCATTCTGAACAGGAAACAGCACAGACCGACCAAATTCCAATCCCATGATATAACATTTCTGAGCTACTCCTGGTACGGGTTAGCGGCGCACTAAGCTGCTCGCTGTAAATGTAAAAATACTGCTAGGATTAGGGATTCCAAATTACTTGTATACAATCAAAATCCAGTGTCACTTTCTGTCAGGATGCTCCTAGCACCCAGGCAGCATGAACGCAAACTGGACATGTTGCATCAGGCTATGTGCAGTGATTAATGATTTTTGAAGGGCTCAGGGTGGGAAAGAATGCAGGCCTTATCCCAGAGCAGAATGTAGGCCCTCAGCAGTACAGTTACACAGTCTGGCTAAGGTAATTTTGAAGAATGCATCTCCACAGTACTTGAGATCATCCTATCACTTAAATTCTACAGGGATGGGCATCACAGGACACTTTAAGATAGTTGGAGAGTATCTGAATGCCGAATGGAATCACCTAGTTTCCCATAGTACTCCCCAAGATGACATCATAGCTGATTTTTCCCTCTCCAGGCTCACAGGAGAGGGCCTTCTGTGACTTGGGCCTGAAGGTCTTGGTCTCCCACTGGCTGGGTCTCAGGCTTTCAGGCTTGAGCCTCCCATTGGCCAGTTCTTCACCTTCATCTTAATAGTAAATGGAATTCAAATGGTCCTGAATGATGTATAAATTATTTCTGAGCATAAAATACCTTTTAAATTGCATTACACAAAATCAGCACCCTAAAAAGTTTCCTTAGACCAAAAGCATATCAGACTCTGAGCTCTGCCGGCACCTTGTCAGCAGTATCAGCAAAGAGGCCAGGGATGAGTGGGTAAAAAAAGATTGCCCCTCCAGGTCAGGGTGGAGGCCTTTAGGCAGCTTAGTTTGGGGGAAGGTTTGCACTACTCCACTCCCTGCGCATGTCTATCCAGCACCTTTCATAACAACAAAATCCACTAAATTAAAAACTAAGTAAAATATCCGCTTAACAGAACAGTTCCAAATCACTTACAGATCTATAGGTGCCAACACAGAGATATTTGATTTTTTTTGTAATAATATGATTTTAAATGATCTTGTCACTTTACAGTACAGACATGGAATTTGTCTGCAGTACCGGAAGCTCCTCATCTGCAGAATCAGAGAATGAAGCAAGTTGTGGCACTGTATTGAAATGAGGAGGAAATAAAGACAGTGATGGATCACAGAGCCTTTGACAGGAAAAGTTGCACTATAGTAATTTATGGGAGGGAGAATTCATAGGTGGGACAGCCTCTAACAGAATGGTGGCATTTAGCCAGTAAAAGATCTCTCACTTCAATAGACCTCTACTGCCATCTTCAGGACAGTCCGTTTCTCTCCACTGAGAAGTAGAAATTTATTGAAACTTTTTCTCTAAGCTTTTTTTTTTTTTAAGCTCTTTTTCTAGGCGGGAGAAAGCTCTTATTCCAATACTATAATTATTCCTGTTGCATGTTATCAAAGTTTGTTAGATCATGCTTTTGCTCAACACTCTCCAACCTCTGAACTCTAACTGCCGGAAACTAGTTAGGAATCTTTTGACTTAAACTGAATCACAGATTCCCAGAAATCTGAGATGGGAAAGACATATTTAGGTCATCTAATCCATCCCATCCCATGATGCACTGTCCTCCCTCCCTTATATCAACAGCAAACAAAACAGATGTATTTGGGGTTTGGATCCCATTGGGAGCTGGGTGTTGGAGATAGGAGCTCTGCTGAGCAGTTTTTGGTTAAAGTCTGCAGCTTCGGGGGCATGGACCAGACCTGGGTCTGTGTTGCAGCAGGCTAGCATGTCTGGTTCAACAAAGCCGGGTTCTGGAGTCCCAAGCCGGCAAGGAAAATGGGCTCAGAGGTAATTCCAACACGTCAGGTGACAGACCGAAACCGACATACACGCCTTAAAACCGCCACGCATATGCCATAACCCCAGAAGCATAAAGCCTGCTCAGTTGTGCACTCTTGCTGTGAGCATCTCAAACACTTGAGCCTTCTCCTGCAGTATTTCCAGAGCTGAAGTAGGGTCCACCACACGGAACATAGTGATGTCCTGCAAGCAGCCCTGCTGCAAGCCATTGAAAAAACCAATTCACACTTGCTGCTGGCAGTCACAGAGGAGTTGCACTCTGTTGAGCACCGTTTCTGGTCCCATGAAACAAGCACTGACCGAGGAGACTGCATCGTTTTGCAGATATGGGATGATGAGCAGTGGCTGCAGAACTTTCGAATGCAGAAGGCCACCTTCCATAAACTTAGTGCAGAGCTTTCCCCTGCCCTGCAGTTCAGCAACACAAAAATGAGAGTTGCTCTGACAGTGAAGAAGCGAGTGGCTATCGCTACTCGGAAGCTTGCAACGCCAGACAGATACCGGTCAGTGGGGAATCAATTTGCAGTAGATAAATCAACCATGGCAGTTGCTGTGCTCCAAGTGTCCAGGGCCATTAATCGACTTTTGCTACAAAGGGTAGTGAGTCCGGGAAATGTGCAGGGTATAGTGGATGGTTTTGCCATGATAGAGTTCCCTAATTGCAACGGGGTGATAGATGGCATGCACATCCCCATCTTGGCACCAGACCACCTTGCCAAAGAGTACATAAACCAAAAGGGATACTTTTCAATGGTGTTGCAAGTGTTGGTGGATCACAGGGGGCATTTCACAGACATCAACATAGGATAGTTGGGAAAGGGTCATGACCCATGCATCTTTAGGAACTCAGGTCTGTTCAAAAAGCTGCAATCTTGGACTTTCTCTCCAGACCACAAAATTAACAATGACAATGTTGAAATGCATATAGTTATCCTGGGGGACTCAGCCTACTCCGTGCTCCCATGGCTCATGAAGCCATACATTGGCTATCTGGACAGCAGTAAGGAACAGTTCAACTATAGGCTCAGCAAGTGCAGAATGGTGGTTGAATGTGGCTTTGGTCATTTACAAGTGTGATGGAGAAGTTTATTAATAAGGCTGAACCTTCATGAAGAGAATATCCCATAGTTATAGCTGCCTGTGGTGTGCTTCATAATATTTGTGAAAAAAGGGCCTTATGCTAGGCCGCAGCCTAGGGCTTTCCAGGCAGGAGCTCCCCAGCTCCTCTGCCTTTCCCCAGCCCTGCTTCACCCAAGTACCCTGAGTCTAGCTCCCTGCAGCCAGGCCCTTATCCCTCTACAGCTAGAGGGAGACTGTTTGCTCCTGGCTTCCTTTATAAGGCCCTGTTGCTCAGTTTGGGGCATGGCCCCAGCTGCAGCCATTTCCTCCAGTCAGCCAGGGTTTTACCTTGCCCTCTGCAGGGCTTTTCCAAACCCTTCCAGGCTGAAGCGGGTGGTCACCCCACTGCAGGATAATGGACTTTTCTCCCGTGCCTCATGGAACACTTGGTGGAAGGTGATTTTGTGCCAGGGTCTGCAGAGGAACTCTACCCTCCTGCTTCTGTTCCTGAAGTTCACCCAGACGCCTCAACATGTCTGATTGATCCCTCATAATCTGAAACATCTCATCCTGTGCGCACACTCGTGCTTATGGAAAGTTTTTCTGCTCTCATGTTCATGTCTAACATCTCAGACTGTGAAATCCTCCATGCTCTCAGCTCTGTGTCAACTGTCCCAGAGGCGCTCATTATCTCGGTGAACATGTCCTCCCGTGTTCTCTTTCTCCTCCTTCTAATCAGTAAAAGTCTGCTCTCAAGTGTCGATGACATGCCAAAGGACACATTTCCAGCTGTCAGTCTTGGGAAAAAAGAAAGGGATCGTTGTACATGCATAAAATGTTTCTACAGCAAGGCTGTTTTCATTTTTTTTAAAAAAACACCCTTATTACACTAGGTGCAAGCCATAACATAATCAGAATCTGTAACCATTCACTACGCCATTTTGCCGTTCCAGACATGGTGAGTAGGCCCAGGGATTTCCCTACACGCCCCCCTGAATTTTCTCAATCCTCCCTTCCCCCCAATTTTGTGAACTAGTTACAAGCAGTGTTGCCATTTTAGTGATTGTTTGGAAATTTGAATTGAAATTGAAACATTAATACACACTTTAAAAGCATATACAGTATATGATAAAACACATGTATCTGAAAAAGTATAATAGATTTGAAAAGTATGAACATAGACTAGCTTCCTTATACAGCTGTTGTTTTTTATGACAATGTCAGTGCATTCATTTTGGTGATGTTGGCCAACCTAATAATTTCAAATTATGATTTGTAAGCAAACTCTAAATGAGCTCTCCCTGACAGCTAGTGATGAGCTGGGGGCTGGGGGGAAAGGCTTCAGAAACAGATTGTATTTACATTCACACCTAATCTACTTAGGTATGCAGCAAACAGAGCTGCGTTGCCCAAGTGATAGATTTTGGCTGAGGTTGGGTTACAAATCACTTGAATGCTGGGAGTAATGTAATGTTGTTATTCTTATTGTATGAGTGAAGGGCAGTAGAACTGTACTTAGCCTGTGCTGATCGAGGGCATCAAGAGAGAGGGTGGAGACAGGTGTTTTGCTTGATGGTCTGCCTGAGTCACAAGTACTATTTGACCTGCCCCTCTCCTCTGTTTAAAGACAGAGCTGATTAGGCTCCATAGATGGTCTTTTGCTTTGTTAAGTGACCACTGCAGCTGAAATCACTGATAATCAGGTCTTAGTGCTTAGACCTGCTGTGGGACAGTGTTTCTGTGGAAGACACAGCCCAGTCTGCACTAATAGTGAGGTTTCCCCATTGAGAGCTCAGCTGAAATCACTGAGAGCTGGGTGGAACCTCAGGAGACCAGCTCGCAGAGGTCACAGTGCCAGGTGGCAGCAGAAGGTGATAGCGCAGGGCCATTGGCAACAGAGCAATGGGGTGAACAGTGGCACAATGAACAACAGTGGCCAGAGTGAACAGTGAGCAGCTGAAGGAATGAGCAAGGTGCCTTCTTGCCCCGCACCTGGGAGGTGAACTCACATGAAATTACCTCTGAACTCTGAGTCTCCACTGACCAAGGACACCACCAGTGAGTGCGGTACAGTGGAGAGAAAAGTGAGGAGCTTGTTAACTAAACATTTGTTTGTTGGACTATATTTTAGTGACTTTGCTCCAGAATGCTAGATTTGTGACTGGGAATGGAAACATATAAGTATGTTTCCTAGTAGGCCAAGATTTTTAAAATGCCTTATTTGCCAGGGTTGTTATCTCACATCGTTGCTATCTTGAGAGGTCATTATGTTGGGGAGTTTCTGTACTAAACATTTTTATTATAATAATTAATTTTTACATAAGAATGGCCATCCTGGGTCAGAACGAAGGTCCATATAGCCCAGTATCCTGTCTTCCGACAGCAGTCAAGACCAGGTGCTTCAGAGGGGATGAACAGAACAGGTAATCATCAAGTGATCCATCCCCTGTTGCCCATTCCCAGCTTCTGGCAAACAGGCTAGGGATAGTCAGAGCAAGGTGTTGCATCCCTCCCCATCCTGGCTAATAGCCACTGATGGACCTATTCTCCAGGAATTTATCTAATTCTTTTTTAATCCTGTTATAGTTTTGGTCTTAACAGCATCCTCTGGCAAAGAGTTCCACAGGTTGACTTTATGTTGTGTGAAGAAGTACTTCTTTTTGATTTTTTTTTCAACCTGCTGCCTATTAATTTCATTGGGTGACTGCTAGTTCTTGTGTTATGTGAAGGATTAAATAACATTTCCTTATTCACTTTCTTTACACCAGTCAAGATTTTATAGATCTTTATCATATCCTCCCTTAGTCATCTCTTTTCTAAGCTGAAAACTCCCAGTCATTTTAATCTTTCCTCCTGTTTCATACCCCTAATCATTTTAGTTGTCCATCTCTGTACCTTTTCCAATTTCAATATATCTTTTTTGGGATGGAGCAACTAGACCTGCACACAGACCATGTGCTAGGCAGCTTGTGTTTGGAAAAAAGGAAATATAAGCTGTCAAAGTCAAGCTGTGTGGCAAAAGACTATAAAATGCAACTGCATCTTCTCCATATTGTCTTCAGTCCTGCTTCTTGACTTCATTCTTGCTTATCTCTGGTGTAACCTTTCTACAGAGAAAGCTCTGAACAAGGGACTGAATGACCCATTGAAGCTGTGGCTGTGGACCAGAGGGACTTTCAATCCAGCAAACTCACCAGTACTTGTAGGAACCTGATAGACGGACTTTGAAGTGTTTGTATGTATGTGACTGTTTTGCTATTTAACAACTCTCTTTTTGTTTTTGCTTTATAATAAACCTTTAGTTGTAGACACTAAAGGATTGGCTGGCAGCGTGGTATTTTGGATAAGATCCAAACCTAGACTGACCTGGCAATGTGGCTGAGCCTTTGGGGTCAGAAGAACATTTTGTATAAGGGAGCAGAGTTTTTTAAATAACTTCTCACTGTACTGGACCGAGGTGCTGACTGGGAGCCAGAGAATGGGAAGGCAATAAAGGGGGCTGTGTGATTTCTTTTTTGCTTCTTGACAACCAGTGTAGGGGGATCAGAAGCACAGTTTGTGAGTGGTTGAGGAGTTTAGCTTCAGCGTTGTGCACCAGTTTTGGGAGTATCTGCTCTCCCTTTTGCAGCCTTGTCCTGCCCTAGACACCCTGGGTCACACCATTGCCTTAAATTGCAGCGGGGAGGGCTTAGTACTTCTACAAATCTGTCTCCATGTATCTCACATTAGGCACCCAAAAAAGGAGAAACACGCAATTAGATTATTTATTGACATTAGAAAATTAATGAAAAGTTTGGTTTAAATGATTTGCCCAACATCACACAGCAACTCTGTGACAGAGGTGGAGATAGAATTTACTTCTTCAGGGTGTCATCAAATAATCTTATTTATAGATTCATAGATTCCAAGGCCAGAAGGGACCATTGGGATCATCTAGTCTGAACTGTATAATAGGGACCATAACAATTCCCCAACTTCACTAGTTCATCCCTTTAATGCACCCAACATTTTCTGGTAAATAAAATCCTGATGTGGTTTCTGAGCCACAGAACAAAGGCAAAGAGGAACATTTGTTTTTCAGTAGCCTTACTGGGAACAAATGATCCCAAAATAAAAACGAAGGGCCAAAACATTTTTAACCCGGCCTCCTTTTGTACACATACTATTGTGTTTTTAGCACATTTTTGAGCACTATCACTTGCAGTCACATAAAAGAGTCTTAAAAATGCATGCAGAAGTGTTTTCCTGTGCAGCTGTAACAACCCACTGTACGTGTCACTGGGGAGGTCCTTCGGCACTAAAAAACATGAATCCATGCCATTTGAACAAAAGGAGTAACTCTAGTGGCTGGCAGACGTAGAAATCTGTAATCCTATCATGTGGACTAAGCCACATAATAAAGGGCCAGAGGCCACATATTGTACCGGTTATTCATGCATGCAAATGGAAAGCATGCTGTAACAATTTAAATGCTGGCCATTGCAGTCTACTTGCCCCGTGTTCCAAAGTCAGTGAAATACACCTCACATAGCTCTAGGATTAACAGGAACAATTTAGTTGCATAAAGAAAACATCATTTGCAAGAGGCTGGCAGCAAAGTGCTGAGTGCCGAACGTGTAACTCAGAGACACTAACATGCCTCCCGTTCAGAAGCTCAACAGCTGAGACAGGCCTGCCAGATGTTCACCTCTCTTGGGAGAGGGACTAGCAAAATCAAAAGCATGCCAGTTGTAATCTGTCTTCCCAGCTGCATATGCCAAGAGCAATCACGGACCAGAAAGGTTGGAAAGAGAAAGGAAAGCTCGGAAAGAGAAAGGAAAGCTCTAATTATTCTCAGGCTGCAAAGGAATGATGTTTAAAGGCAGAGATTGGAGGGAGAGCAGAAATGAAGAGCTGTCCACAGCAGACAGATTTAAAAGGCCTCGTTGTAGTCAGTACTCTTTCAGGCAGCATAGAAAGAAAAACCTGATACACTGTTAAGTCCTTAAACAATAGCTTCCCTGCTGGATTTACTCTCTTCTAATGTCTCAAGCCTTCTATAATGACATCTTAAATGGGGCTGACAAATTACGCTTTAAAACATGGTCTCCAAAGAGGGGTTTCCTCAAACATGCTTTATTTCCAGTAATAACATGAAGCAATAAAGCACACCAGGGAGTGGGATTGTGTCTCCTGCGATTATTACTAGGTAACATTCATTGTGACAAGGCAAGAGGCAAAACTAATTGCCACTGATCCTTGATGGTGGTGAAATCATCAGGGTGGCAAGTTTTCAGGTACCTACAATGTGATTTCAGCTGTGCTGTCAAGAGGGACCATGCAAATATCACACAGAAAAGTTCTGGGTGACAATCTAAAGGAGTAGAAACCAAGGGTCAAATCCATCTGTGGAGTAAGCAAAGTTAGTGTAGTGGATTGGATTTGATCCATCAGCTCCTCAGCAGGTGTCAATCAGCACAGCTCCACTAAGGCTGACTACAGAAATACGGTACTGCTTTTCTATAAACCCTTTCCCATGTATCATGTATGCGGTGTAGAGGAGACAGTTCCCTACCTGTGTTGTAAATGTAGTTCTTCCATTCTTCCAGATGTGGGTGAAGCCATGTATACCACTCAAGTGCGTGCACACCCTGCTTATCAAAGCCAGAGAACTTTGCTTAGAAGTACCCTTATGGCCAGAGCTCATATCCTCCAGCCTTTGAGCCCCTCCCTATTTAAGCGAGCACCACCCCAACCTCCCTCAGTTCCTTAGCACCGAACATTAGGAGTTGGGACTCTGATACAGAGGGGATGGAAGGTGGGTCAGGAATAAGTCTGCACTTTCATCTCAAAGAACAGTTACAGCACAGGTAGGTACCCGTCTTTTCTTCTTTGAATAGCTGCAGATGTGTATTCCACTCAGGTGACTCACAAGCAGTATTGGTAGGAGGTGGGGCTTGGAGCCTACTTAAAGAACAACTGCAGAACTGCTTTCCAAAAATTTACATCTGATCTAGATGCTGTCGTAACAGCATAATACTTAGTAAAAGTATGTATGGAAGACCACGTAGCAGCCCTGCTGCAAATCCTCAATGTTGAAAAGTCACTGAGAAATGCAATCAATGTCACTTGGGCCCTCGTCGAATGAGCTCGTAACCTCTGTGGAGGCAAAGACCAAGCTATCCCATACCTCATTGTAACAGAAGAAATCATTTGCGTGGAGACTGCTTGACCATTCATAAGCACATGAGAATGGCCCTGTTGACAGTGGCCAATGCCAGGTGCTCAGGACGGAATGAACAGAACAGGTAATCATCAAGTGATCCATCCTGTGTCGCTCATTCCCAGATTCTGGCAAACAGAGGCTAGGGACACCATTCCTGCCCATCCTGCCTAATAGCCATTGATGGACCTATCCTCCATGAATTTATCTAGTTCTTTTTTGAACCCTGTTATGGTCTTGGCCTTCGCAACAGCTCGGCAAGGAGTTCCCACAAGTTGACTGTGCATTGTGTGAAGAAATCTTCCTTTTGTTTTAAACCCGCTGCCTACGAAGTTCATTGTGTGACCCTACTTCCTGTGTATTGAGAAGTAGTAAACAACACTTCATCTACTCCTCTATACTCAGCATGATTTTTTAGACAAGCAATCATATCCCCCCTTAGTCATCTCTTTTCCAACCTGAAAAGTCCGAATTTTATCACTCTCATCATACAGAAGCCGTTTCATACCCCTAATCATTTTTGTTGCCCTTTTCGGAAACTTTTCCAATTACAATATATCTTTTTTGAGATGGGGCGACCACATCTGCACACAGTATTCAAGATGTGGGTGTACCAGCAATTTATATAGAGGCAACATGATATTTTCTGTCCTATTATCTGTCCCTTTCTTAATTATTCCCAGTATTCTGTATGCTTTTTGGACTGCCGCTGCACATTGAGTGGATGTTTTCAGAGAACTATCCACAATGACTCCCAGATCTCTTTCTTAAGTAGTAACAGCTAATTTAGACCCCATCATTGTATATGTATAGTTGGGATTATGTTTTCCAATGTGCATTACTTTGCATTTATCAACATTAAATTTCATCTGCCATTTTATTGCCCAGTCACCCAGTTTTGAGAGCGCCTTTGGTAGCTCTTCACAGTCTGCCTGGGTCCTAACTATCTTTAGTAATTTTGTATCATCTGCAATTTTTGCCACCTCACTGTTTACCCCTATTTCCAGATCATTTATGAATATGTTGAATAGGACTCGTCATCTGATCTGCAAAGGAAACAAAGTTGAGGCAATGAGAAAAATTGCTTAATTCTTTCAAATAAAACATCAAGCAAAATCTCACCTCCAAGGAAAGAAGACTCTGTTCATCCTATATTGTCTGCTTATGATGAAATTGTTCTCTCACTTTAGACAAAAGCTTAGGAAGAGGCCACAAGACCACCTTATCTTTAAAAAGTTAAAAATGCAGACAGTCTGTGATAAGGGCCTGCAGCACATTAACTCTACTCGCTGAAGTTATAGCCACAAGAAATGCTGTCTTTTGGCATAGGAGAGACAAAGAACAAGTTGCCAAGAGCTCAAATGGAGGACGCAGGAGGACCCCCAACCCCAGTGTTAAGATCCCACTGAGAAATCACTTCCTTTACAGGTGGAACGAGATGAATGACGCATCTCAGAAATCTGATTGCCATGGAGTCTGAGGAAACTGATGTCGCTTGGACCAGAGGATGAAACATTGAAATTGCCACCAAGTGACAGGCCAGAGGACTGAAGGTGTAACAGGTACTCCAAAATGTCCCAAATGCAAGCTTGCATTGGTTGAATTCACTGGGCTAGGGATGAAATAGAAAAAACTTTCCATTTAGCCAAACAGGTAGCCCTAGGGCTTGCTACTATTAAGTAGTACCTATCAAACAGCTTCTCAACATCACGCCTTTTCCTTATTTAACTGCAGCATCCATGCTGTGAGGCACAGAATGTTCAGTGCTGGATTTGAAATCTAACCATGGTACTGAGTCAATCGGGACAAGAAAGAAGAATGGTTGGGTGAACAAAAAGACTCAGATCAGAAAAACATTGCCTGGACAACGATGTGTCATCAGAATCAGTCTGGTATGATCCATCCTCAACTTGAGACTGACCAGAGGGATGATTGGGCTTGTGAGGGGAAGCATACATCAGCATCAATCTCCAATTCAGATGAAACATCAGTAAATAAACCTGGACTGAGACCATTTTGAAAGCAAAATTGATAGCACTTTGTGTTGTCCTTTGTTGCAAACAGGTTGATAGCAGGAATGCCCCATTTTCTGAAAATGGATATCACCATAGTGGTCTTCAGACACCACTCATGATTCTCAGTGAAATTCCTGCTCAGATAATTGGCCAAGTGATTCTGGAACCCCAGTAAACAAGCAGCTGTGGGAATGATGTTCTCTTTGATGCAGAACTGTCATAATTTTATTGCTTCTTACCAAAGTTGGATGGATCAGGCACCTCCCGGCTTGTTCACATAAAACATTTCAGTCAAGTTGCTGGTGAGTATATGAACTGTGCCCTTGATCTGTGCTCAAAAAGCCCGGAACACATTGTAAATGGCTGGCAGGATATCTATATGAAAGGTGCTTCCTGCTCTGTCCATAAACCTTGAACCTTCAATCCCCTAGATGGGCTCCCCAGTCTGTGGTGGAAGCATTAGTAACTATCGTCCCGGTTGGAGGAGGACAAACAAAGGGAACACCTTTTCAGTGTTGACCTGATCCTTCCACCAGTCTAAGGAGTCCAGGACAGGCAACTGCATCTGCACCAAACTGTCCAATGACTGATGACTTGGGAGATATACCAGTTTCAACCAAGCCTGAAGAGGACCAAGATGTAATCTTGCCATGCTACGCCATGTAAGTGCATGCAGCGATACAACCTAACAGCTTCAGGCATACCCAGATCGTAGCTGAAGAGTAAGAGCAGAGACACAGGTGACAAATTGCTCAAAATCATTTGTTCAGTAAAAACACTCTTTAACTCATAGAGTCTAGTAGAAACCCAATGAACTGTTTTTTAAAGTTGGAATTAATGTTGACTTTCCCTGATTCAAAATCAGACCCAGAGAACCAAAAAAGACAATGTGAACTGGAGATACAAGAGGACGTGTTTTCTGGACTTGCCCCTCACCAACCAATCATCCAGTTACCAAAAAAAACATTAAATTCCTTTTTTTTCTGAGGTATGCTGTCACCACAGCCATGCATTTGGTAAAAACACATGGAGCTGAGGATAGCCCAAAGTGGGGCAGTGTACTGATAGCATCGACCTACCCTAACAAATCTCAGAAACCTCCTGTGACTCGAAAAAATTGCCACGTGACGTAAGCATCCTAAAGATCCAGGACAGCAAACCGGTTGTTGTGATTCAGCATGGGAAAAATAAAAGCTAAGGTTGACCATCCGGAATTTCATGTATTTGATGTATACTTGTTGAGATCATGGAAACTGAGAATAGGTCTCATCACTCCATTGGACTTGGGGACCAAGAAGTACTGGGAATAGAATCCTTTTCCCTGATCCTGCAGGGGGACATCCTGTATAGCTCCTGAAGCACACAGAATCTGGACCTGCTGAAGGAGCAATGGCTTGTGAGAAGGAATGGGCATGGGAGATGGGAAATGAGGGATGTGCAGAAATTTTATGGCATAACCCAACCTCATGGTGCTTGGGACCCAATTGTCCATAATTACCGTGTCCCAAGCACTATAAAAGTGAGACAGCCTGTCCCTGAACTGAGGAGATTGGAATGGGGAGGTCACAACTGGAATGCTGTCCAGGAAATGACAGTCAAAATGGCTACTTGCTCAACATTGCTGGAGGTCAGGTTGGCTAGTTAAAATGGACCCAGAAGGTCTTCTCCTCTGTGACCTATCATTCTTCCTGGAGAAACCTTCCTGCCCAACAAAAAAGGAGAACTCCCAGAAGAACTGCTGTGAGCAGTATTGCTGCTGTTGTTCCTGACCTCCATAATCATGTCTGTTTGGGGTTAGGGAATAAACTCCCCAGTTAATGTAATGTAGGATGGGAGTCTTTAAAAGAATGTAAAGTCTCAGCAGTTTTGTCAGAAAACAAAACCCAACCAAGTCTATGCTCTGCTGAACCTCAGGAGCAACGCTGGAATTCTATAACCCTGAGGCCCTTCTCATAGTTACAGTTGATGCCATAATACTGGTGAAAGCATCTGCCACAACCAGAGCTAATTGCATTGACTTTTTGGCCACCAGATGACCATGTGCTATGAACATCTTAAACATTTTCCCGGAGCATTCTGGCAAATTATCAGTGAATTTGGACACAACATCCCAACTGATGAAGTCATATTTAGATAACAATGCTCGCTGATTTGCCGTGAGCATATGTAATGATGAAGTTGAATACATTTTTCTCAACATTAGCTTCAGCCTCTTAGAGTCCCTGTCCTTATGCGTGGACTTGCTTCTCCCTCTCTATGATCTATTTGCTGCTGGTACAAGAATTAGGGGCTGCCGGGGTATAGAAGCACTTGAAACCCTGCATAGGGACATAACATCGTTAATCAGTACACATTGCTGTAGGTGGCAATGAAGCTCTTCAACAAGGACTAGGCTTCAAAAGAGCTGCATCTATCTGGAGAGCTATACACTAACATGAAAATCAACGTGGAGATGGAGGATGGAAGAACTGTCAAAGTCTTAAGCACCGAAAGAGACATCACATTTCCGCTCAGCAGCGGGGCAGATAGTGTTACTGAAGCTGGAATCAGTACTGATCCTGATGAGGTCTGCACTGAAAGTATCATCGGTCCTGATGATATTGCCCTCAACAACAGATCCCTCAGTTCTGAAAAGAAGGCAGACCTCAACGCTGCATGCTGCACCTCTAGTGGTGCAGAATATGGTACAGGCAAACAAGACAATTCTGTGACCAGATCAGGTGGTGCTGAGGACACAGCCAAAGCAGAAGCAGCTATGGTAGCTGAGTGCTCCTAAATTATTGGAGAATCCGTAATGGAGAGGCAGAGCAGGTCTGATACTGTCTGGTATACCAATGGCACAGAGACAGTCTGTGCTGACACCAGTGTCACCGATACCACACTCAACAGATGCCCCATGGCTAGTACTAGAACCAACAACAGTGTCCAACTGATCTTGATGCAGTAATAGGGAGCAGTTAGATGGCTTAGCTCCATCCCAAGTATCTGAGGAATCATGGTGCCAGTCACCACTCCTCTTAGAAGACAAGGAGGCATCTCTTTGAATCCAAGAATGGTCTCAGTCTTGTGAGACCTCTTCCTTGGAGAACCAGAAGAAGGAAAGGGATCCCTCTCTTCCTCCTAAGGGAATTATCAGAGCCAGGGTCTGGAACAACATCTCATATCGCTTTTGAAGGGCTCTGCAAGTCCACATAATCTGTGGAGGTTCCCAGTGACAAAGCGGGTCTCGAGCCCTGCTCCAGAAAGTACTGCTTGAGGTGCAAGTCCCTCCAACTTGCGTTTTCTTCTTGAATGACTTGCAGATGGAGCACTTTTTTTTTTTTTTTAATGTGCTCCTTCCCAGGTGAAATAAGTACCCAGTGTGGGGGTCACTATGAAGAATAAACACTCCACACAGCAGGCAATATTTAAAACTTAGTGAGGTCATTAAACCAGGCTAAAAACTGCTGCTGACCACCATTAACTAATAAAAACTTAAGGGTACCACTAAACTGACTTACTATATACAACAACTCCAGAAACTCTGGACAGAAAGAAACACGAGGTAAACACCACACAGAATGCTCTGACACACCATGAGAGGTGAGAAGGAACTGAGAGGGCTACAGGGCCAGAGGTTACTGCTAAGCAAAGTTATCCAGCTTCGGTGCACTGGGTGCTTGCAGATCTGAATGGAATACTCATCTGCAACCACTCAAAACAGATCTCAGCATTTTTCCAGTGGCAGCTGCTAAAAAGAATCCTGAAAAGCAACAGAGTGAATAGTTCTTTTTTGATGTCTTACACTTTGCTTTACTAAGGTTCTTGGGCAGCAGTACAATTAATGAAAACAAACAAAAAAAAAAGTCTGCCAAAAAGAAAGAGCAATGTTGTTGGAATGTCATTCTAATGCATTCTGTCTTAGCTTTTTCAGATTTATGTCATTGAGCTATCAAGGAAAACAAAGGCACTAAGTAATCTGGTATTACAAGAAAAGGTCATGGATTGTTCTGAGAGAATGTGTCGGCTCTTTCATCAAGAAAGAAAACTAGGGGAAAGTATAACGAGTTAAGAGCACTCACTAGCTGGGATGGAAGGAGATGTAGTAAACACAGTATATAGTAGCAAAATGATCACTTGAGGGCCACAGCTGCTTGTTTCTATCACATTTAAAGGGCCATCTCCTCTTCCCATGCTGGGAAAATGTCTATAGGACAACCAGGCTGCCCAGGGGTGGGCCAATAGGGACCAGGCAAACACAAAGGAAGGTGCTCCTGGAGAAGGGGTTGCTTTTGCCTTTTGTACCATTTTCTGTATCACAAAGTTTTATGCTTGCACATTGCATGTTAGGCAGAGGATGAGCCCCATACTCTCCATAATTTGATGTCTGCAATTGACTTATTCAGTGCTCTTCTAGCTAAACAGTCACGATTAGGGATTTCACTCCTCCAAAGAAATCTCATTGTTTTGGTTCTGCTGTGACCCACAGATTACAAAATCTCTCCAATATTTTGTTGTATGACCGTTTTGCAGCTTTCTCCTCATCTGAGAGCAAAGACTGCACAGTATGTTTTTGAATGCAGGTCTCCTGGCAGGAATCCCTGACATCTAGTCATCAGTTTAAGCCTTCCGATGCTTGGAACAAGCTTCCTTCGACAATCAATATGTGGTATGTGATGGGCCAGCTGAGTCGCATAGTATTTCTACCTTCAGTTGTAAGACAAGATGAGAACAGACGGTGAAGACCAGCCAGCAGATACTATTATTCCTGCATAGACACCTTTGTTTGCACGTGGATGTGGGCATTCATTCAAAAACAGCCATTCCCCAAGTATTTGTATTAATAAAGACTTGCTCATGTGAATGTTCACAAACATGAGGTACAATCACAGTCAAACTAACAGTAGCTTTACAGATTTCAAACTGCTAGCAAACAATGCTTTTGATCAGTTCAAACAGCTTTAGTCATGAACATTTTCTAGATATTTCCTACAGAATAAACTTTTATTTAAAAAAAGTGTTTTAATCCCTTCTGGTTGGGAAGGTTCACAATACAAAAAAGGTACAGTTATGTTAATTAAATACTACATTTGGAATGTGCAATTTGTGAAGTTGTCAATAAGCATGTATAAGGGTTAAATTTTGAAGGATTTTTTTAAATGAGAAAACAGTTTATTCTATGCAAATGCCTACTTTAATCTTTTGATAATTTTGCCACAGATTATCAAAGATAATCTCCATTCTGCCGTCCCCATGAGTACTGTCTTCTCCATTTCGAACAGATTTTAATTTTGGGACGGGCGGGGACGACAGAATGACTTCTGTGTTTTGAACAGCGCTAGCACACTCACTGTTTAAATTTTTAAAAAATACATATTGTAAGTTTTTTTCATTGTTCTTTACTGGGAGAGCACAAATGACTATGGGACACAGTGAAAAAAAAACTGGGATTTTTTGGCTGCTCAGTTAAAAAACTCCTGGACTAGCTGAATTAACATGATTTTTTCCCTTGCTTGTATGATTGTAATGGGAGTAGGAAATAACCCATATCATACCATATATTGTAAATCAGGGACCCTAACAGATCATGTTAGGCTTAACTAAGCACTGGTTCCATTTCAGGTGATTACATGTAATGAAACAGCAGCATAGTTTTCACTATATAAAGTTTATATATTTACTTTTCTGGTAAAAAGCCAAAAAAATCATGGAGACGTCTCACTCAAAACACTGGTAAAACAAACCACACTTAGAAAAATGAAAGCTGATTTTTATTATTTTATCCACAGTCAATCATTTGACATGAACATGCATACGTAATTTTGCTACGCACACACCACATTTTTTAACGTTAGTTATTAAAGGTTAAACATACAACATACATCCTTACAAAAATGAGTCAAAATGCAAACGTAACTTTTAAACAAAACAGTCTTTACTTATTTAAAAAAACTTTTGTGTTGAGTACCATTTTGTACAAACACAGTTAATTTAAACAAATCTGCTTTTATGTTTCCTCATGGTTGCACATGAAAATAAGCTGCAATAGAAAATGAAGTCATCAAGGGTTTTTTAAATAGCAGAAATAGGCAGTTTTGCCATGCAGAAGAAGCAATATTAAATATTAGTTTTTCAAAAAAAGAAAAAACCACAAGTTTAAAAATATTTAGTTCAAGTCACAGAACTTTCCCCAGTACAGAGAAATCCAAACGCAACGCATAATTAGCTGCCACTTAAAGATGGCTGTTCTGAAAAGTACAAATACCTTCCAGAATTGATCATTTTCATTGATTTGGCACAGAAAAGAAGTCTGAGCTTACTTAAGAACAAGAAAGTGATTAAAAAGGGAAAAGAGGAAGAGAAGAAAATAAAGAAAGCAAAAACGAATGAGATAGTAGTTGCAATCACTAAAAAAAAAAAATCTGTGCATCTCAGTCATTGCAGAATACTGTCTTCTGTTTACAGCAGGTGCTAATTCCAGGTAATTGTTATTGCAACATAGATTTAATTTGCTTGGAGGTAGTCTCATCATTCAAATGCTTTGTTGTGTACCTAAAAATGAAAAAAAAAATTTTTAAACAAAAGCACAGTTACAATTCTGTTCTTCTACAATAGACAAAGCAAGTAATTGACAGAACAATACCAAATTTATTGATTAGTTACAGTCAACCCTCACCAATGATTGGGAGATCTATTTATGTACTTCCTAACTAGAAAAGTGCAGTAATTCTCATTGAAATACTAAATAACAGATAATGCTACTCATGATTATGTCCAACTGTTCTGTTACTAAAGGAGATTTTAAATGGATATGTACATGGATTTGGGTAAAAACCTCAGTTCTCCTTTGAGTAGGATTAACTGGATCAGGAAGGAACACTGACACATTAGAGACTGTTAAACTATCAGTTAATGATATCTAAAATGAGTAGGTCTGGACTGAGATTAAGGTTTGATGATGATGCTCTACTTGAGTAAAGACATAAGTTTTGGGAATTTCCTACTGTAAGCAAATGGCTACTTATAGGATTTCTTATTCCTGAATTCTGTTTAATGCAGTAGGTAACATTGAACTAAACATTTATATTTACAATAGTTCCTAAATTTGAAAAATGTGGAAGAAACATTTAATATGGGTAAATGGCAAGTATTTAAGTGAGGCCATTGTGTGAATTACTATGGGAATTATCTGAAGTGTGTTTAATCTCATAATTGATAATGTATATGTGCTTCAAATTAGGTGAAATACAAGGTAACAGACATTTAAGTATATTTATGTGGAGACTGTTCCTGTCCTATTGTCATTGGAGGAAAACTGAATTTAATTCCTGCTCTAAAACGCTTTTCTTTTCTTGTACCCAGCTCTCTCTCCTGTCCTGTTAATGCTGGTTCTCCACTTGTGAGGTAACTCCCTTCTCTTCATGTGTCAGTATAATAATGCCTGCATCTGTAATTTTCACTCCATGCATCTGAAGAAGTGGGTTTTTTACCTAGAATGCCTATGCCCAAATAAATCTGTTAGTCTTTAAGGTGCCACCGGACTCTGTTATTTTATCCAGTGTTAACTCTCACCTAACGTACACAGTTGTGCAGTTAGGTGGCTAACTGGCTACGGAAATGGGCAATACAAAT
The DNA here is from genome assembly GCF_003597395.2 of Chelonoidis abingdonii. Taxonomy (NCBI): domain Eukaryota; kingdom Metazoa; phylum Chordata; order Testudines; family Testudinidae; genus Chelonoidis; species Chelonoidis abingdonii. Next base: position 283,930,391 of record NC_133770.1, read on the forward strand.
GGCATATGAAAGTTCCATGTTAGTAAATGCAAATTTTGAGCTAAAAAACCACCATAAAATAACATGATTAACAGCAGGTAAGCTCACTGTCAGTTGGAACCGGGGAGCAGGGAATGAATGGGCCTGAAGACTTGACTATTGTTTCATCCATAACGGGAATCAACTTCATGTTAGGATCAAGGCACACTAGTGAGGAAGCCTGCAGAACAGAGGCTCATCTTTTATCTGTTAGATTGATATTTGGGGGGAGGGATAGCTCAGTTGTTTGAGCATTGGCCTGCTAAACCCCAGGGTTGTGAGTTCAATCCTTGAGGGGCCCATTTGGGGATTGGTCCTGCTTTGAGCAGGGGTTGGACTAGATGATCTCTTGAGGTCCCTTCCAACCCTATGATCTATGATTCTGTAAGACTTCATCATCCAGGTCTCTCTGTTCAGCACCATCTAAAAAATTCATATTAAAATCGTTTCAAGTTAAAAATAAGTACCTGAGAGCATTTAGAAGGCCTTCTACACTGTTAGGAGGCTGGTCTTTAAGGACTTTGATGCATCCTTTCATCTGGAAATTAAAACAAGTTAATATTCTATATCATGTGAATGCCATATAAAAATAACTTGCAAAAAATATAGTTCCCCAAGGCCTAAAACTTAACTGTTTTAAAGGACTGCAGAGAAAAGTACAAATGTACATGTTATTCTTCTGGATATTAGAAAGGTGGCAAAACATCTAGTACTCTGAAATCTTCCCTTAATGTAGAAAGGCTTATCTAGTGATTTGCCATCACACTGAGAATTCCACACATCTACAAGCAGTGGAATAGCTACATCAAAATCTGCTGTAAGGAACTGAAAAGACTTTTATCTTAAGGACAATATAAAAGGTTTCACAGGGGGGGTTTTCTGGTTTGTTTTTAAAATTAATATTTGTTTTGTCTGTGTGCTCAGAACAATACAAAATAAACCCCCCCGACCCTCGCCCAAGTTCCATGGGACAAGAGCAGATGCATCAAAAGAAATACACATTTAACAAATAAAATAGACATGCAATAGTATAAATCCAACAGTACATTTCAATTACAGAATAAAAGGGGGCAAAGTTGAAGGTTGGAGGACAGAGCAACCAATCCAAGTTGGTTTGGATGATCATGAGGGATGAAAAATTATGTGGCCGGGGGGACGACACACTGGACCTACTAGCTTTTCCTGTGCAGATATTCTAACATTTGTTATTTAAAAGATAGACACATTGTGTAAATAAAGTATAATAATGTTTCTGGGTGTTATCTGGATTCCACTGAAATTCACTTTCTACTTTAACTCTTAAAATGCCTTTTTGTGCATCTGAATGTGGATTTTGGATTGCTTGCTGTGTGACATCATGTATACGGTAGGCTGGTAGTATATGCCAACCAATTAGGAGCATCCCAGAATGTACGTAAGCTTGTTATTGATTTATTTGGACTCAGAAAATTCATATTACAATAGGAGGGGAGAAGAGAGAATCTACGTATAACTTTGGTTTAAACATCCAAAGGCTATGAGCAACACAAAACTTACATCAATTTTTGAAGTTTTGGCAAAGGCGCCCACTGGATGCACGTGATCATAGAGTATGATGACACCCACCATTACCCTCAGACAGAACGATACTGTTTCCTCATTTGTAAACCTGCTTCTGTACTCACTGGAATTTTAGAACACAAAAATATCCATTATGATATTAAACATCAAAACAGGCCTTCGTCTTTAACCCTGAAAAAAGGTCACTTTAGAGAGAAACCTTCCAAAAATGGAAAGTTTCTTTGGAGAAAAATGCAACTATTTTCCACCAACACAGAAGTCAGACCATTGCTTAGAAAGCCCTTTATTTGGAAACTGGAAGAATAACTCTCTCTCAAACCCAAACTGACATATTGCTGTTATTTTCAGGATTTTTCGTATTAGCTGTCTTGACTTCTTCCAAACAAGTGAACATTTACTTTATACCTGAAGAAGAAAAAAACAATTCACTTGTGATGTATGCATGGAATAAGGATGCCAAGTTTTTACGAGCAAGGCTTAACTGCTTGTCTGTCAGTGGCACAAACTGTCCCCGAAGTTCAATGTTTGGAGTCCCTCCTTCTTATACCCCTCAATAAAACGTCCACTGTGGTATTCGGCCCTGTCCTTGTGTTTTTGTTTTTATTTGACATTGCTACTCCATTCCTGAACAGCTAAATCAAATAGGAGCCTCTTCAGATCCAGGAACAGCTGGCTAGAAAAACTTAGCACATGTTTTGACTTTTCTTTCACCTGCCCATAGTTTGTCACATTTACAGAAGACTCGAGTAGCCCAGCCCTGCAAGTTGTTATATTCACTATGCAAACAAGGACCCAGGCAGTAGACTTGCTGGAGTTACCATTCACCCATTGAATTCTCCTTCGATGTAGCGGTTAACAAAAACAGGAAAGAACCATTACGTGCATTGCTCGAGCCATTTTTCAAAGCATGCTCTAGGCAAGTGTGCTCAAATTTTTATATTTTCCTGAATTATGCATGACATAAAGGCATTTACAAAGGTACTGAGAGATCTGCTAACTTTCATACCCATTCTACTTTTAAATATTAAACAATATTCTCAGAGAAAGTTGACAACGTGATGTATCTATGCATGAGACAAATAAGCCATAAAAAGGCTAGAAAAATGTTATGGAATTTAGTAAAAAAAATTATTTGGCTCCCATTTTGTTGATTTTCCTATTTTTTTCCCATTCATTTTATGCATTATGGATTACGCCTGACATGCATACTTATATTTTCTATAGACACTGTGTACAAGGGGACTATAAATGAAGAACTGAATTTTGTCACTCAGCTCATACTTACGGGGTTTCCAACATGACCCTGCACACACTAGCCATGGTGCTTAAACAATCTGTGGTATTTTCGATTGGTAAATTTTTATTCTGTGAAAGGAGAAATAGTAATTCTATTCAGTATAATGAAAGTGTGATACTGTAAAACCTAGCACAGTTCCAGTCAGTGAGCACTACCTTAGACTGGGTGCTCTAGTTTAAAAACATACCCACACCCACCCCTTTAAGGGTTAAGAAACACTGCAGTACTGGTAAACCTAGCTTTACCTATAAAGCATTTACATTCAATTGTTTTAAAACCACAGTGATTGTACCATTTCCACTATTACAGACACCAGGCCTTATTCTAGTTTCCATTTTTACACAGAACTTCTCATTGATTTTGGGGGAGTTTATTTTTGCTATATTGATTTCAGTGGGGAGCTTAAACAGTGGCATGACAGGACCATTGAGAAGGAAGAAAAATGTGACCTTAAAATAAGATTCTCGGTCTTTGACTGGAGATCATTATGTACTAGAGTATTAAGAATATATTACTATTCATTTGAAAAAGCAACATATTTTGTTTATAGAAAAAATGTATACACCTCTACCTCGATATAATGTGGCCTGATATAACATGAATTCGGATATAACGATATAATGCGGTAAAACAGCGCTATGGGGGCGGGGGGGCTTGTTGGGGGGGGCAGTCAGGGGTCCAGCGCATGTAGCAAGTTTGATATAACTCGATTTCACCTATAATGCAGTAAGATTTTTTGTCTCAGCCAAGTCAATAATAGTGGTGTTGTGGATATCATGTCAGATACTTCAATAGGTAGTTCCAGAACAAATGAGAAAGTAATTGGATACTTTCATCCTATTCCATAACAGGTTCAAGATTTATTCTAACACACTTATGTATCTAATCAAGTTTATGCTTGTATTGTTGTAATTACATTTTAACTTCAATATATACTGGAATAAAGCTCTCCTGGGACTCTCTCTTTAAAAAAAGCACATCACTTCCTTTTAATTTGCTGCTCAATTTCAAGCAGAGATCTTCAAGCCCAATTTGTTTCACTCTTTACTTCCAGAAGCCCTTTTCAAGTATGGATATACGATTAGAAAAAGTGACTAAAAATCAGGTCATCAGACAATATAACCGAAGGCACACTACCACAACAGGCATGTGCTTATTTTACTGGATAAAATAAGTTTTTAACCAGTAACAGTATAGACACAGGTACTGGACAACAGCCTACAACAGAACTGTGGGAAGGCCAGCTGAAACTTACTCTACCATGCACAGCATCTGCAAGACTGGCTGTATCTAAATTTCTCCTGATTGTGTGAAAGGCAGAGATTCGATTTACAGATTGTAAATTACTGGCTTGTATACACGATGCCAGCAAAGCCCAGTAGAGGGTTGTCATTTGTAGAGTGCGCTAATGTGCTGCACTGTACCTGCCCTGTGTAGATATGTAGACTGTTGGTGTGCTCTGAAAGGCACCTAGTTTGTGTTAACGCAGTCCTGTGCTGTTAGAACACAGAACTTTAGAGCCATCTATAAATCATTTCCCTCTATCCCTCTGGTGCACTTTGCTGCGCCATGTAGACAATCCCTAAGCCAGCAAATTTCACCTGGGAGTAATCAGGACAGAGGTTCCCACAATAACTTCTTAAGAGTGGTCTTTCAGAGCATAGTTGCATTTTACAGTAAGTCAAAGGAAAACCTTCTCCCATATGCTTACCTCTGAAACAAATTTTGTCGTGGCATCACTTAAGGTTTTCAACATTGGCGTTGCTTCAGCATAAAATAAAGACATTCTGTTTGCCAATTCGTTATTTACTTCGTTTTCACCCTCTGCCTATAAACAAAGATACAAAATTATATGTACAGTAAAAGCTTTGTTATCTGGAATGTTGCGGGAAAGGGGGGTGCTGGTAAGCCAAAAAATCCAGTTAACTAAGAGGGAGGCAATTTGGTCGTGGGAGGGGGTGTGGGCTCAGGAAGGGAGTTTGGGTGCAGGAGGGGGCTCGGGACAAAGGGCATGGGAGGGGTTTCGGAGTACCAGATACAGGTGGCTCCCAGGCAATGGGAGCTGCAGAGCCAACGGTCAGGGTGGGGCAGGGCAGCATGCAGAGCCGCCTAGCCACGCCTCCACCTAGGAGCAGTCGGGACATGTCACCGCTTCTGGGGAGTCATGTGGAACCAAGTAGGGAACCTGCAGGCCCTACGCCAACTGGACTATAACCCGGACTTTCAATGCAGATCAGAAATGCCAATGGTAAAGTGCTAGATAACACAGCTTTTACTGTAATTGTTTCGTACTGTAAAAATCTGGATAAGTAGTACTAGAAAGAAAAATAATTTAGCATTTAAGTGTTTTTTCACTTCTAGAGGTTACCTACTGGAACATTATTAATCCTCATACGGCTCAAAGTTCTTCTGTAGTAGCTGAAGTCATTCTGTATAGCGGGATTTGTCATCTACAAAAAGTGAGAAAACGAATATATTTTAGTGACAGATGCTCAGTTAGGAGCCGATGAGAAACTTTATGGTGATATAATACTAAGAGGTATAGAGAACACTCAACTGTCATTGAAGTCACTGGAAGTATAGAGCACCCAGCACCTTGCAAGCCCTGAATGTCTTTAGAATTGGGGGTCCAGGAGGAAAGGAACAGAGTGTATTGCAGGGGTATGAGACACTTTAGGGGGGAAAAAAAGCTTACTGTGCACATTCAGAGCTAGGCAGTCGGAGAGCTACAGCTGCTGGCTGGGTGCTCAGTTCTGAAAGCAGCACAACCACCACCAGCAGCACAGAACTAAGGGTGGTATGGAATAGACACTGTTACTTCTGCAGTGCTGCATTCAGAGCTGAGTGCCCAGCTGCAGCTTGCCACTCTGCCTTAGGAGCTGGGCAGCTGGAGAGCAGTGGCTGTTGGCCAGGTGCCTAGGGTAGGGGAGCGTAAACTACTACAGACACAAAGGAGGGGGTAGGATTAAATAAATTTGAGAAGAGGAGGTTATTCATCTTGTGCAGTAACTGAGGTTCTTTGAGATATATGTCCCTATGGGTGCTCTGCTCCAGGTGATGGTGCGTCCCTGTGCATCTGCTTGGAGAATTTTGCAGCAGTGCCCGTACAGGTCATACATGGTGTCTGCCTCACGTGTCATTGGAACTTCATCTAGCTTGCATGCGACCCAGAATCCTCAGTTCCTTCTCTACCGCAGAGTCTACTTTAAACTCTGAAGTAGAGGGGAGGAGGGTGGGTAGTGGAGCGCCCACAGGGACACACATCTTGAAGAACCTCAGTTACTGCACAAGGTGAGTAACATTTTCTTCTTTGAGGATATCCCTGTGGGTGCTCCACTCCAGGTGGCTGTAGAGCAGTGCCCTCCTAAGATGGTAGGGGCTTTGGAGTTGGTAGGATAATTGCCGATAATACAGCTCAGCCCAGCTGAGTATCTGCCTTAGGGCCTTTTGTGATTGCATGATGTTTGGCAAAGGTGTGTTCGGAGGCTACAGTGGTAGTTTTGCATAGGTCTATAACTGAAACGTTTAGGAACACTACTGACACTGATATGATCTAGCAGTGTGTGTCTTCATCCCTACTGGAGGTTATGTGCGCCTTTTAATTGATAACTTAGGTGAATGCATCCAGATATCCATTTAGAGAGTCTGTGTGTGGATATGGAGGTACCTTTAGAGCTTTCTGCGATGGATGTAAAGAGTTTTGGTGAAACTCTAAATAGCTTGATTCTGTCCAAGTAGAAAGCTAGTGCTCTTCTAATGTTGAGGGTATGCTTCTTAGGCCTGGTCTACATTGGGGTGTGTGTGTGTGTGAAGGAAATCAATCTAAGTTACGCAACTTCAGCTATGTGAATAATAATAATAATAATAATAATAAGTCGAGGCGTCTTCACTGTGGTGACTCAACTGCTGCCGCTCTCCCACTTATTCTGCCTGTGCCTCTCGCGGCAGTGGAGCACAGAAGTTTGCTCGGGGGTAGATTTATCACATCTAGACTAGACACGATAAAATCAACCCCCGCTGGATCGATCACTGCCTGCCGATCCAGCAGGTAGTGTAGACATACCCTTAGCTTAAACATGTTCTTGCATGGTTTAGGAAAGAAAGTTGGAAACTATATACGTTGATTAATGTGGAAGGACGCGTGTACTTTCGGGAGAAATTCAGGATGGGTTTGTAACGTGACTTTATCTTTAAAAAAGTTTACGTATGGTGGATCTGCCACAAGTGCCCCGATTTCTCCCGCACGTCTAGCTGATGTGATTGCTATTAGGAATGTCACTTTCACGGATAGGTGTAGTAGGGAGCAGTTTGCTAAAGGCTCAAATGGTTTCTGAGTGAGGGCCGTTAAGACCAAGTTTAAGTCCCAGGGTTGTGTGGGTGGTCTTACATCTTGATAGATGGTTTGGATGCCCCTGAGGAATCGCTTGGTGATTGGGTGAGCAAAGGTTGTAGTGTCATTGAGTTTTTTGATGAAAGGAGGTGATAAGGCAAGGTGTACCTTTACTGAGCTGACGGAAAGGTTGGATTGTTTTAATTCCAGGAGGTAGTCTAATAACAATGAAAAAGGCACAGATGTTGCATTGGTTTGTCTGGCAGTGCACCATATTGTAATCTCTTCCACTTATGTAGGTAGGTGCTACGTGTGGTATGTTTTCTACTGTGGAGTAGCACCCTCTGGACCTGTTCAGAGCAACTTAGTTTGTCATTAGAGAATCATTCAGGAGCCATGCCTTCAGATGTAGCATCTTTATGTTCAGCTGTTGCATTTGGCCCTGTGTCATAAACAGATAGCTAAGAGTTAATGTCTCTTTCACCTGTAAAGGGTTAACAAACAGGGAACTAAACACCTGACCAGAGGACCAATCAGGAGACAAGATACTTTCAACCCTGTGTGGAGGGAAGTTTTGGGTGTGGGTCCTTTGTTCTGTGTGTGTGTCTTTTCTCGGGGGTATGAGAGGGACCAGACATTACTACAGGCTCTCTAAAGTTCTGTTCAAATAGTAAGAGACAGGCGATTTAGGCTTTCTAATTGTTTGTTTTCTCTATTTGCACATGTGTATCTGCTGCGTTAAGTTTTATATGTGTAGTGCTGGGATATTTGATCTGTTTGGTACTGGAGGAAGGGTTTTCTTCTTTGTCTTGTAAACTATAGGACCTGTATATTTACATCATTGAAAGTTACAGGAAAATTCTTTCTTTTTTCTTTCTTTTATTAAAGATTTTCTTAGAGAACTGATTATCTTTCCTTGTTTCCCTTGTTTTATCAGTGATGAGTGGTGTAACACAGACTGGTGGGAGGAGGAAAGGGGAGGAGAGAGGATAATTTCTCTCTGTGCAGGAATACTGTCTCTCTCGGACAGGGAATGGTTTTATTTTCCTTGTTTTAAGAATCCAAGGGATTTGAGGTTACTTGGGGTCCCAGGGAAGTGGGCGAGTCAAGTGCCCCAAAAACACTATATTTTTGGTGTGCGGCTATCAGATCTAAGCTGTAATTAAGCTTAGAGGTTTCATGCAGAGGTATCAAATTTGGACGCTAAGGTTCAGTTTGGGATTTATAACCCCCCTTATGACACCCTCTCATTTAGTTTATAGGTCCGTACCAGGAGGAGTAGTGATTTGGGTACATCCAACATCCGTATATGTATGGATACCCCACAACTTGTCTGGCCACGAGGGCTATTAGATGGATCTGGCTTGTCGGTCCCCCCCGCCCCTTTTTCCCCTTCTTGTATTACTCTGGAGGGAGTAATGGTATTGTGGGAAGCACAGTGAGGGTCTGTGTCCCACCTGTCAGAATTGACCCCAATTGATTGCTTCCCCAGCCTGCTCTAGAGCAGATTTTGACACTTGTGTTGCGGGCGGCAAGAACGACCTATTTGTGGGTGGCCCCATTTCGGAATAGGAATCAGTATTGCATCGTTTAATTCCCATTCCTGGTCCTGGTGAAAACATATGCTGTTCGTCCGCCATTGTTCTGGAATCCAGGTAGTAGGAACTGATATCGATATGTGTTGGATGCACCAATTCAGATCTTTCATAGCCTCGGTACACAGTGGTGTTATTGGGGCTCCTTGCTCTGTTCATGTTAAAATATGCAGCCAATGTTGTCAGTTTATTATTCTAGTTTTTTGGTTTCTTTATGAATGGGTAGGAAGTGGAAGCAGGCATGTGGACAGGCACAAAATTTGTAGTAGTTTCTTTGTGCCTCTGTCTACGGTTGACCAATAATCCTGAAACTTGTGCCATGTGCATGTGTGCCCCCACCCAATTAGAGGAGGCCATCCATTGTTATCATCTGTGATGGAGGATTCTGCAGTAAGCAGATCCCAAGCACAGGTTTGTGGTGAGTTCACCAGGTAGTGGTCCTGACCGGAGGGGGGGGGGGGGGCATTGTTAATCATATGTTTAACTTGTGTTTGTTTGGTCTGTAGATTGTTGCTAGCCCTCCTTGCAGGCAATGAATGAGCAAGCATGCGTGTCTGACCACAAACGTGCATGCTGCCGTGTGGCCCAACAGTTGTAGACACGAGTGGGCTGTTCCACACTGTGGGTAGGAGTGTCTTTATCATGTTGAATCTGTCTCGAGGAAGTTATGCCTTCACCGTCACCAAGTTGAGGTAAGCGCTGATGAATTCTAACTGTTGAGCTGGTTCTATTGTTGTGTTCTTTCCGTTTATTTGTAGACCAAGACTTTGGAAGCAATCTATCATTGTTTGGGTAGAGCAAATAGTGTCCGAACGAGTGACTTCAAGAGCCAGTCATTGAGGTAAGGAAATATTATTATCCGTTGTTTTCACAGGTACACCATTACTACCACAAAGATCTTTGAGAAGACACGAGGCGCTGTTGACAGGCCAAAAGGTAAAACCTTGTATTGATAGTGGTCTCTGTCCTAAGTAAATCTCAGAAAATGCCTGTGGCCAGGGTGTATGCTAACATGAAAATAACCATCCTGCAGGTCGAGGGCTGAAAACCAGTCCCCCTGCTCCAGCACCGGTATTATTGTTGTTACAGTGACCATCCTGAACCACTGCTTTCTCACAAACTTGTTCAATCACCTGAGATTGAGAATAGGTCATCATCCCCCGTTTTTCTTGTGTGTTAAAAAATAGGGGGAGTAAAATCCATTCCCCCTGTGTTGTGTGGGAACAGTCTCCACTGCCATAACTGGAGGAGATGATATGCCTCTTGGCATAGTAAATATTCATGAGAGGGGTCCCTGAAGATGGATGGGGAGGATGGGTGGGTGGAGCGTAGATACAGGAAAGGAATGGTATAGCCCATTCGGATGACTTCTAGGGCCCATTTATCCATGGTGATGGCAGCCCATTTCAGGTAGAATGGGAGCAAAACTGTCTCTAACTAGATGAGTGGATAGTGTAAGCATTGGAATGTAGGAGAAGTCTTCCAGACTCTCAAACAAGCCTTCAAATTTATTAGAGGCAGTAGGTTTAGGTGCCTCTGGTGGTGATGGACGTGATCGTTGTGGTCTCTGTCGTTGTTGATGGTGTTGTTGCTCGTAAGGCCTCTGGTATTGCTGTGTGTATGTTGGGTATCTATTCCTCTGATACGGTTAATACCTGTATTGTCTCCTTCTTATGGCAGGTGTATGAATGCAGAGGGACTTGAGAGTGGCCCGTGAGTCCTTCATAGTGTGCATTACCTCATTGGTTTTGGCTGCAAACAATTTCTCTCCATCAAAGGGGAGATCTTCGACTGTATTTTGCATCTCCCATGGGAATGCTGAGGAGTTAAACCATGAGGCTTATTGCATGACCACAGATGTAGTGGTGGACCTGCCGGCCATGTTAGCAGTGTCTAGTGAGGCCTGTAGAGCCGTGCATACAATCATCTGTCCTTCAGAGACCGGAGATTTAAATTGTTGCCCCTTTTCCTCTGGGATCTCCCTAATGAAGTCCATAAATTTGCCACAGTTCCTGTGGTCATATTTGGCAAGTAATACCACATAAATTGCCACTCTCACTTGAAGCATGGATGAAGACTATACTTTTCAGCCGAATAGGTCTAATCTTTTACTCTCTTTGTCGTAGGGTGGATCGAAAGTACAGGTCTGTTGCATCTTACACGCATTTAATGTGCGATTTCAGCTTTACGCGGTCGGCAAAAACCAAAAAAAAAAACCCCACAAAAAAGAGAAAAACAACAATTTTAATACTGTACCTGTAGTGCAGGTGATTCCGCCCGCTATTGAACTCTATGTACTTTTGACTATACACGGTTTTTGCTTTACGTGCTAACCACGGAACAGAATCCCTGTGTAAGAGGAGACAGACCTGTACTGTTGTTTGCCCCTTTGGTTGACTGCTTCCACTACCAGAGAGTTGGGTGCTGGACGTGTGAATAGAAATTCCAGTCCCTTTGAGGGTACACAATATTTTCGGTCCACCCTTTTGCAGGCAGGGAGGTATAGTGGCTGGAGTGTGCTACACCGTCTTGGCGGGTTCCATGATAGCCCCATTGATTGCAATGCTATCTTGGAGGAGGAAGATGTCTAAGATATCAGTTAGCTCATGTTGAATTTCTGGTACTTCCTTCAGAATAAATTTGAGCTCACTGACCACTCTTTTGAATAAGTCCTGGAAGAGGGTAAACTCATCCACTATGGTGGAGGAGGCATAACAGCCTCGTCCAGTGAGGAGGATGAATTGTTGTTGGTTGGCGAGGCATCGAGAGCAGTGTTGTCTTCTTGCTCTGCCATGGGTTCATCTGTCTCTGTCACTACAGTCTCTGAAGGTGGAGGTGAGAATCTGGCATCTTCCATATGTGGACATGGCACCTGCTGTAGTGTCTTTTGTAAGACCCCCCTCAAGGGTTCCAGTATGGCCAGTGATCAGGATAGGGTATGGCTGGTGCCATCCATGGGTGGCTATACTATGGTGGCATGTCGTGAGCATATGAGGGTTGTGGTCGTAGGGGGTCCAGTAGCCATAGGGGAGGAACGGTGAAGAGAAAATACTCCTTCAACATCCTCATCATCTTCACTCAAAAACTGTGATGCTATCGAAGATAAATGTTGGTGTGGTACTACTGGCCCCAGTGAAATATAGGTGCCTGGAGACGGGACTCCAGAGTTGAGGATACCAACAAATCCTTGTGGTACAGAAAATGGCGTAATGCCGAGAGCCTTGGTGCTGGAGGGCAAGGTCCCAATTGCATCAGTGGTGTGGTGTGGTGTCCTGAGCCGGTGCCAATGCAGTTTGTGATAGGAGCGGTTGTTGGTGCAGTCTCCTTTGGAGCTGCTGACGATGCCATGGTGGAAGTGGGCAGCATAGAACTCTTAGCCTTGGCACCGTAACTCTAGGTTCTGGCAGCCGCTGCCGCGTGGCCGATGCCAAAGGTGCCTGGAGTATTATACATGCTGAGCAGCAGTGTGGCTGGCACCAATGAGAGCGATTTGGTTGGTGACCGTTTTGTGTTCATCTGCTCTCTATGAGGTTAAGAGGATGGCCATTTTTTGCAGGTTTTTTGGCCTTTGGGGACCTTGGCGGTGGGGAGACTGGTGACCTATGCCAGAAAGAGGGTTCTTGTCCTGGGTCAAAGGCAGGTCTTAAGGGCTTCTCCATCAAGATGAGTTTAAGTCTCAGGTCTCTATCCCTTCAAGCTCTAGTCTTCAGTTTGTTACAGTTGGCACATTTCTGAGGAATGTGAGCTTTTGCCAGGCAATGGACATATTGAGTGTGTCCATCTAACACAGGCATTGCCTCTCTGCACGTCGTGTATCTTTTAAATCCTGGTGAACTAGGCATTTTCCTAACCTAATTCTAACTGTACTAAGGGATGGAAAAAGAAAACTTTTTTTAAATTTTAAATAAGGGACGTAACTCTAACAACAAACTTGTTTAAACTATCCTAACTCATTAATTTATGTAAACTTATCAATGTGAAATGAAGGTTTTCAATGGGACTGCTGAGCTCCGTGTCAGGCCAGGGACGGTTGAAAATGAACTGAGGAGTCCAGGTCATGTGCATGCCAGATGACTTGCCAACGGCGCGCGAGGCAGGCACCATGCATAAGTGACCCGTACTGGTACTGCTGCAAAACCCTCCGAGAAAAGGTGCAGGGATGCATCATCGGCTGGAGTGGAGCACCCCACAAGGACATCTCTCGAAGAAGAACCACTGCTTTAGAAGTACCTAGAGCACGTAAGATTTCCTGCTTTGATCTACATAATTTTTCAGAATAAAAACTATGTGAGAGAAGAGTGGATGTTTTGATCCGCTCCAGTTTGCCAGCCTTATTGCCATAGAATTAGATCACTATGTCTAGACCATTGCTACTTAGTTTTTGGGAAACTACAGGTACGTGGAAAATCAGATAGGATAAGAATGTATGTGTGTATGTATCTGTCTATATTACCAGAGGTAGCAACTTTCTCTCGATGAAGAGATATGTCAGATTAAAATGGGGACACACAGAACCCTGGAAATGTAGGGCTGGAAGAGACCTCAAGAGGCCATCTAATCCATCCCCTTGCACTGAGGAAGGATTAAGTATACCCGTACATGATTGATATTAGTCTTGAGCAACTGAAATAACACACATCTTTAGGACTTGTCTGCATTACGGATTTTTGCACTTGCAAAGGAACGTTCAAGTAAACTCTCTGTGCAGATGCACTACACCAGAGTGACTTACCAGAAGGTAAGTCACACACTGGCACACACCTCACTTTACAATGAAGCGGCACATGTACACTGTGGTGTTTGCATTGGTGTAGAAACAATGGTACAAAAATCCCTAATGCTGACAAGCCCATAGTTTGGAAAATATCCCCAGTGCACAATTACTTGTGGACAAAAATAAACTTGGTTCCAGTTCTTGGTTTTGTAAAGACAAAATTAAAACTGGTATTTGGGAGCTACTGATTCCACATGAACATAAGAAAACAAATATTTTTTATTATTTGTATTATAGTAGCAACTAGGGACCCCAAGAGAGATCAGGCTCCAATGTTCTAGGCACAGTACAGAGTTAGCAGGTCTTCACTAGACACGCTAAGTCAACCCCTGATGCATTGATCGCCAGAGGGTCGATCTCATGGTAGTGTAACATAGTGTTAGGCTGTACTTGCCTGAAGAATTTAGAGAATTATTGATGGATCTTGACATTTCCCTTATGTACAGACTTCATTATCAGGGTCTAACACATTATCATTAATATTTATGCCACGTAAAAATTCTGTTTTCATGTTCAGTGCTAGCAGGCAGTTTGAAAATATTCAAAAACAGAAAAATGAAAGAGATTACATTTCAAATAGGTTTTGTGTTCCCAATTTTTGTAAAGTCCTATTTTCAAAAATTAAACCTGGAAATGGATCAGGCAAAAATATTTCTTGTTCTTTTTCAATCAAAATCAAAAATATACAGAATTTCAAAAATGTTGTATTGCTTACATGCAATAATTTTTCATTTAAAGGCAAACAGTTTGAGATTTAAGCACAATGAAAGTACTCTCTCTGTAAAGAAATCACAGAACAGATATATATGGAGGAAGTTCACTTCATGCAAATTGACAAGAGCCAGGGAAACCCAAAGACCATCCATCTCAGTCATAAGTTTCCTAACTTTTGTTAATTGCTTTCTTCTCTTTTAATGTTAGCTATGTCTTCCATGTACTTAATTATATTAACTATTTTCAGGAACATGGGGCCAGATTTGAGGCAGTGTAGCTACTTTGTACCACACTGACAGTGTAACCTGGACCTACAGTCAGTTTAATCAGCCCAAGGGGATTTCACCTGTGTATGGGTGAACTTCAAATGGCAGAGAGCCAATTTGTGGGACTCTTATTCTTGTTGCCCCTCTTCTGTCACTCCTGCTGGCATTGCAGGGAAAGAAACATGGTCAGATGAAAAACAGCACTGATGACAAGGTCACGTGCAATACTAATCCTCGGCTGCATTTTCAGTACCCTGTGGCCATTGCAACCTGATGTTAAAGTAGCCATAAGGGGACCTAGCCTGCATACCGTTGCAGCAGGACCAGAGGAGTGAAAAAAGTGAGCTTTAAACTTTCTTTGCCCTCTGCCCGCCCCTGACATTCGACATGTGCAATTCAACCACATTTCAGAATCTGGCCCATGAGTGTTGACAATTATATGCAACTTCTACTGCACAAACGAAGCAATTCTCAATTTTTCCATTATATTTGATGAATGCTAGCATTCAATAAAAGAATTAACTTTTCATGATCTAGATAGAGTATCTGAGGATTTTAAGTATTAGGAAGCATCACAGAAGGACTGAAGCAAACATCATTCCTTTTACAGATAGGGATACCAAAAGTGATTAAGAGAATTGCCCAGTGTCACACAGAGTCTGTAGCAGTGTCTGGAATGAAACCCAGCTTTCTCCAAACCTCAGGCCTGGGCTCCTTTTAGCTGAACTGCCTATTTAAAAATGCATGGAAATTTACCTTGAGCTCATCAAAGCGGAGTGTGAAATGAAGAATTTCTGCAAACTGCTTAGCAAGAGCCTGCTCTCGCTCCAGGTGCTGAGTTGGTGAATATGGGGTGCTTGTCAGGGCTCCCAATAGACCTCGCAGTCCTGCCTCTAAACGAAGAAAATCAAAACAAGTGAAACAGTATCTGCTTCTACTATATATTGGTAGTTGACTAAAAATGCTAAAATGTATGGTAATTCCATGACCTAAAGAGAGTTTTAAGATCAAATAAGTTATCATTGGTTTTCATGGGGCATTTATATTGGAGGTTACCCATAAATTGCTATTGATACAGGGCTTATATCTTACTGGATTCTACAGTAAACTAATTTTTCAAGTTGTTACATGACTACATTCAAATTTTTTTTTTTTGAAATTGACTTTACATTGGTAATGTCAGTCAATATTGCTATATGAAAAGCTATTCAATGTTAAGAAACAGAAATTAACAGTGACCACAAAATTTCCCTATCTTCAAAGGCCACATCAAAAAATTAGAAATGCAGCTAGTAGTTAAAGAAGCCAAGCAGTAATCTCTTAAAATTTGGCAGGTTACATTTTATTTAAAAAAGAAACAAAAAAACAAACAAAACCAAACCAAACCAAAAACAGTGTCATGAAATTATCTGCTTAATTAAAAGCTGCATTTCTAAGTATCTTTCAATCCACTAACCCAGAATGGAGAACTCTTCTGTCGGTTGACTATCTAATGAAGAAACTTTTAAACCTTAGCAGTAACAAGTGAGAAGCTAAGTAAATAAGTGGTCAGTTTTCTGTGTTCTTTAGACACATTTATGTAGAACTTCATGTTTTTGCTCTACAATTTTTTTTTTCAGGGGGTGGGGTGGAGGAAAGTAGGACTGTCAGATGAGATTGCCTGAAGAAAGCAGAGTTTACCTTATTCATGAAATATGATCCTGCACTTAGCACTAATTTGCTAGTAATTGTGGAAGTGATATATACTGTTCAATAGACAGAGCCACCACAAATAGTTCTGAAAGTTCTATAGCTGATGCAGTTCCAGCTAAACATACAAGGGACACTTTTAAGATATTGGATAATTACCATTTCTTCATACTGTAGTTCAAAGGGACATTCTGAAATCTTCTCTCACTAACAAAAGTTGGTGCAATAAAAATATTGCCTCACCCACATTGTGTCTCTAAGGCCTGTAAAACTAAGTTAAGATTCCACTTTTTAATGGATTATATTATATTTTTAATGGATTATATTTTTTCATTGTCAGGTGCAAGAAGATGCTACATGTTCTTGGAGACTACAAGAGGTTTCTAATGACTGTATGGTAGCTGAGGGAAGTTCATGGAAACATATTCCTGCAAGAAGCACAGTATGGTGAGGGTGACATATTTTATCCTTCTTTTCAGTGGTGTAACTGGTTTGCCTCTAAAACAGTGGGCAACGGCGCATGTGTTAAAGTAAGTGAAGCACCTTTTAGAGGACAATCAAATAAAATTTGATCTGTGTATCTCCTCTACATTTTCTGACTCAAAATCTAAAGTTGAGTGAAGTGATGGTTCCATGTAGAGCACAGAAATTGGAATCTCTCTCAATGCATTTTTGATGGGAAGTGCTATGGCACATTCCACATAGTGTCTTGGACCTGTTTGGTGTTATGAGTTACTTTTGAACTTAGCATAGTATCTCTGATCATGATCCTGAAACAGAGAGATACTGGTAGGAAAGTGCACAGTAGCTGATCAAGTCATGCTTGTACACAGAACATATGGCTTTTGCCTTGCTTCTGTAGAAGCACATTATGAGTGGGCATTAAATTGTAATTCAGTGATGTACTTTGAAGTATACCAATTTACTCACTATCCAATATTCTTCCCTGGCAGATGTGTCACTCTCCCCGGGAGAACTGCTGACCACTGTGGTACAGAGTATTCTTAGATCTCTCTCTCCTTCAAGGTCATGTAACGAGTCTCCACTTATTGAAGGAGGAGAATGGACTTTGTGAAGGCCTCCAGTTCTACCTCATTTAGCTGGGCAACTGTCACATCATACGCTACGAGATGTTTGTGCAACATGCTCTTAAATAGTTTTTGTCGTCAGTCAGAATGTTGTGAGTTCTAGTGTTTATGCTCATCTTTTTCTCCTGGTATGATCAAATGCCCTGTGCTGAATGCTGTCTAAGATGGGACTCCTCTGTGCAAATAAGGCTTGCAGGTAGTTCCTATGCGGGAGACAGTGGTACATCCCTGACCATCCCGGCTATTAGCCATCAATGGATCTATCCTCCATGAATTTATCTAACTCTTTTTTGAAGCTTGTTATAGTTGTAGCCTTCACAACATCCCCTGGCAAAGGTTCTACAGGTGGACTGTGCATTGTGTGAAGAAGTACTTCCTTTTGTTTTAAACCAGCTGCCTATTAATGTCATTGGTGACTCCTAGTTCTTGCATTATGTGAAGGACTAAATAACATTTCCTGATTTACTTTTTCCTCACTAGTTAAGATTTTCATAGAATATCAGGGTTGGAAGGGACCTTGGGGTTATTAGCCCAACCCCCTGCTCAAAGGAGGACCAATCCCCAGACAGATTTTTGCCCCAGATCCCTAAATGGTCCCCCCTAAAGGATTGAACTCACAACCCTGGGTTTAGCAGGCCAATGCTCAAACCACTGAGCTATCCTGCCCCTCAGATTTTATAGATCTCTATCATATTCTCACTTAGTCATCGCTTTTTCAAGCTGACAAGTGCCAGTCTTTTTAATCTCTCCTCTCATGTAAGTTGTTCCATACCCCTAATAATTTTTGTTGCCCTTCTTTGTACCTTTATCAATTACAATACATCTTTTTTGAGATAGGGGGTCACCAGATCTGCATGCAGTATTCAAGATGTGAGCGTACCATGGATTTATATAGAGGCAACATTATATTTTGTCTTATTTTCTATTTGTAATGAGGCAATGTGGCCTCCCTCTGAGCCAGAGGGGGAGGAAGCACCCTCCATGCCCAAGTGGGCGGAACCAGTTTTGACTCTCCTCTCCCACTTGAAGGGGATAACAGGAAGTATAAAGGGTGGGGCCTCCAGCTCAGCTGGTACTGAGACACTGAGGGTTCCCAGAGCATAACCTACAGTGTTTGCCCAGTCTCTGCTTAAGGAGTCCAGGGGTTATAGACTGTTGGCTGTTCAGCCCCTGCCTAAGGACCCAGGCATTCACACTCCCGGGAGAACCTGTTTCTGCCTAAGAGCCAGAACTGACTGCCTATCTGGGGGTTTAACACCTAACTTGCTGATTACCCTAAGAGTAAGCAGAGATCCCGATGGCGTAGTGAGGCGACGTACCCTCCTTCTGACCCAGAGGGGGAGGGACGACCACCCCCAACTACACTAACCCTTTTCCTAATGGCTCCTAACATTGTTAGCTTTTTTGACTGCCACTGCACATTATGCGGATATTTTCAGAGAACTATCTATAACGATTCCAAGATCTCTTTATTGAGTGGTAACAGCTAATTTAGACCCCATCATTTTGTATGTATAATTGAGATTATGTTTTCCAATGTGCATTAATTTGCATTTATCAACATTCAATTTCATCTGCCATTTTGTTGCCCAGTCACCCAGTTTTGTGAGATCCCATTGTAACTCTTTGCAGTCTGTTTTGGACTTAACTATCTTGAGCAATTTTGTATTGTATGCAAATATTGCCATCTCACTGTTCATCCCTTTTTCCAGATCATTTACGAATATGTTGAACAGGAAAGGACCCAATATTGACCCCTGGGGATATCACTATTTACCTCTCTCCACTGTGAAAATTGACTATTTATTCCTACTCATTGTTTCCTATCTTTTAAACAGTTACTGATTCATGAGAGGATTTTGCCTCTTATCTCATGACAGCTTACTCTGCTTAAGAGCCTTTGATGAAGGACCTTGTCAAAGGCTTTCTGGAAGTGTAAGTACACTATATTCACTGGATCACCTTTGTCCATGTTTGTTGATCTCCTCAAAGAATTCCAATATACTGGTAAGGCATAATTTTCCTTTACAAAAAGCTATGTTGACTCTTCCCAACAAATCACATTCACCTATGGGTCTGATAATTCTGTTCTTTACTATAGTTTCAACCAGTTTGCCTGGTACTGAAGTTAGTCTTACCAGCTTGTAATTGCCAGGACTGCCTTGGAAGCCATTTTTAAAAATTGGTGTCACTTTAGTTATCCTCCAGTCAAGTGATACAGAAGCTGATTTAAATAATAGGTTACATACCACAATCAGTAGATCTGCAATTTTATATTTGAGTTCCTTCAGAACTCTTGGGTGAATACTATCTGATCCCGATGACTTATTACTGTTTATCAATTTGTTCCAAAACCTCCAAAAAGACATCTCAATCTGGGACAGTTCCTCAGATTTGTCACCTAAAAAGAACGGCTTAGGTGTGGGAATCTCCCTCACATCTGCAATGAAGACGGATGCAAAGAAATCACTTAGTTTCTCCGCAATAGCCTTATTGTCTTTGCTCCTTTAGCACCTCAATTGTCCAGTGGCCCCACTGATTGTTTAGCAGGCTTCCTTCTTCTGATGTACTGAAAAAAATTTCTGCTGTTACTTTTTGGTAGTATGAAGGTTATCAAGTCATTAGTTTACCACCTTTCAACTTACCTAGCCTTTGAGAAAATTCATAGAATTTCTTTAGCTTGCCTACTAGTGGAACGACTGCACCCCATGCCTTCTCCTGCAATTTTTCGTCAGTAGGATGCTGTATTGCCTTGAAAATTGAACACATGGAAAAAGGAAAAAAAAGTCACCTCACTTAATAACAGGAATCAAGACTAGGAAAGTTTTCTTTCATTCGAAATATGTATTAAAAGAGGTTGATCAGAGGTACTGATGGAAAACAAAAGAAGGGAGCATTATTCTTTAGATGGTGGGAAGAGAACAGTTTCTCCGGACATTATGGTTGCAACCAGTGTCCTATTATGAGTCAGATTTTCATTGAAAATTATAAGTGGTATCTTTTATCACATACTGAACCTGTTATGTACATTCTTTACACATACACAATGAAAATAATTAAGAACATTTTATGAACATGATACTTTATAGGATGTAAATGCTATTATACAATTAATTATATGTAGATGATTTTTAAGTTGCCTAAAATACAAAAAAAAAAAAATAATAATTTACACAGTACTATCTACTTGGTCAAAATAACTGCTTTATAGGGATACTCCAAGGGAATGAGTTTATCTTAGTTTGATGATCATGGCCAGTACACAGAGTTAGTTTCAACTACAGCAATCAGTATCAGGTAATGGGGATGAAGAACCAACCACCTTTAGCTCACGGAATTTTTATACAATCAAGTAATACTCCTGGCAGAATCTGACACCAGGGAAAAGTGACTAGATATCTCAGGTAGTTGAGATTTTTTGGTGTTCTGACAGTAGTGCTGTGCCAGAACATTTGATATATAAACATACTATATTAATTGCAGTTAGCTTTGCAGTATTTTGTCACATTTTATAGGAAAACATTTGTTCAAAAATTAAACTGTATAACTGAGTTCTAAAATAGCAAGTTATTCAACAATGTCAATCAAGAACAACATTTGCTTGTATTTGGAATTTTGCTTAAAAGAGGAACACTATTCAAATATTAGCTGATGCCATTTGTACTTTTCAGATCATATAATGAGAAATTCAGATATGATATTTCATGCAGAATATTAGTATAAACAGTATATTTAATTCTATAAAATTATTTAAAAACATTTTACTGCAGTAAATATTAAAGTTTAGAGTAATTTCCTTTCTCCCCAAAACTAAGAGGAAGCATAATGCATGCAAACAATCTTATTGATTTTTTTCTTCCATACTGTAAGGTATTTGAGGGATTTAATTTTCTTTTAAAATGTCTCCTAATCTTAACCTTCCCTTCCCAGCCAACTTAGATAAGAAGTGTACATATATCACATATATCTTACAGGAAGGGTAAGGAAATTTTGAAAATAGACACTCTTGGAAAGAGTTGCTGTGTAAGATACCAACAGGCAGGAAGTTTAGAAAGTCTAATGTTCCGGCATAATATCTGTGAACTGATACACTTTTGTTTTCATGTGTCTAATTTACACTGGTTACTACATTGTTTTACTTCTTGTTCACTGTTTTCTTACATGTCTTGGTGCAAACCTTGTGTTTCAGTCATTGCTTTTGAACTAATTCTTATTATTTGTAAAAAAATGTTAGCTGATTTCTAACAGTGTGGAGGTATAAGGTGGGAGTTTTTATACTAACACTCCATTTCTCTCTCCTTCTCTGGTTTTCATCATTGTGGACACGCTCAGATTACTCAGTGGTGTCCCAATACAATAACTCCTCACTTAAAGTCGTCCCGGTTAACACTGTTTCATTGTTATGTTGCTCATCTATTAGAGAACATGATCATTTAAAGCTGCGCAATGATCCCTAATAACGTTGTTTGGCAACTCCCTGCTTTGTCCACTGCTTGCAGAAAGAGCAGCCCGTGGGAGCTTGGAACCAGGGTGGTGCCAGCAGTTCATATTTGATAATGGGCTCTTCAATCTAGCAGAGGCAGGTATAACAAGATCCAATGGCTGGAATTTGAAACTAGACAAATTTAGACAGGAAATAAGGCATAACTGGAAAGCCATAATTTTTTTTTTTTTTTTTTTTTTTTTTTTTTTTTTTTAACAGTGAGAGTAATTAACCACTGGAACAATTTATCAAGAGTAGTGGTAGATTCTCCACCACTGAGAATTTTTAAATCAAGACTGGATATTTTTCTAAAAGATCTGCTCTAGGAATTATTTTTGGGGAAAGTTCTATGGCCAGTGCTACCCAGGCAGTCAGACTAAATGATCACAATGGTCTCTTCTGGCCTTGGAATCTATGAACATTGAGGTTGTGGTCAGCTTTGCATTAAGAGCTGTTCAGGTCTGCAAAGTCTGACTTTTTTCAAGTCTATTTTTCTTTTAAAGAAGTTGGACTTAAGAGCAGACCAGAGAAACACTGTGTAGTGCCTTTTTAAACTCCACTGATGGTGATGTGTATATAAAATTAGTTAACAGGTCTAGGCAATTTCCATAGGCCTTTAGTTACTTGCAGTAGGGTTACCTCTGCAGAATAGCTGTCATATCGGCTTGGCTGAGGACAACAATAGGACTTCATATACTTTTGGGGCATGGTGCATTGAGCTGAGAACTATGAATTCTCTAGGAATGTGAGTACTGCCTGCTCCACCGCTTTATTGGAAGCAAAGAACAACTGGAACAAGCTATTAGAGAAGGAAACCACTACTCCAAATATGATTCTAGTTCAGACTATTAAAATGTATTATGGGGGCATTTCTTGTCTCTCAAGATTTGCACAGCAATTTTTCTCAGCGAGTAAAAAGATGACTCCAACTGCCAGTCCTGCAAACTTACCTATGAATCTGAAAGGCAAGTTATGTTCTTTCTGGCTCATGCATTATTATAAGTAACAAAGATTCTGCAATTTCATCTTAGTTAACAACCCTTACATGTGTGGTCAGAAAATCTTCTATAGTCTCCAAAGAGGTGTGTTAGCTTGCAGTGGTAAATAAGAATAAAAAAGTTGTTTTAGTGAGTCAAGTCACCAAATGTTAATGAATACACCCAGAAAGCAGATCTCTGTCTCAGGTTAGTGACCCAAGATCCAGCAGCAAGAATCCTGTTAAGATAAAAGCTTTTGAGGAAACATCTTTTTATTACGCAGCTATGTGCATTTAACATAAAATTTATTGAAGACAAATATGGTAGCCAATGATCGTTTTTAAAATCACATTTTAGAGTAGAACCATACTTCAAAGTAGTAATATTTTCATTTCAGATTATTAATACAATAGTTCCCGCCAGAGAAGCTGAACATCAGCTCTTATCTATCTGTTCCGGGTTATGTACACCAATAACACTCTATAGAATTGTGTGTATGATCACAAAATATCTAACGATGCTTTACCTCTCGTATTTCGTGGCCAGCTCCTCTGTATGACTGCAAGTCTTCCAGGATTCCTTCTGCATCCTTTAGCACTACATTCACCTGATTATAAATTTCCTTTTCAGATTCTGTAGGTTGGGCATCTAAACAGTAGGAGAGCATATTAAATAATTTAACTGCATGGGTTTTTAAGAAGTCCATTATGATCTATAGGACAAAGTTCCTAATGAATTCTTGTTTAACTATTATTTCATTTATTGCATAAAGCTACCACTATATCTCTGAGAAACTTTACAAAGATAACTACAGTCATGTATATTCCCCCATCATTGTTTGGATTTGGAACTTTTCGTGTCTGAGGTCTACAGGCAGCAGGGATGTTACAACCTTCCAGATTACCACACATTATTAACCATGGTTAGTTACTATTTTAAGGGTTTTTTAATTAAAATTTACAGGTTTTAATATGTTTTTATTTATCAAACCATACTATGATTTATTTTCACCTTTAGGATGCAGTAGGAACTCAGTGGAAGAGCCACAGGTAAGTTTTGGAAAGACACGCTGATTAAGGATATACCAAAAGTGTTATAAAACAAGGTAGTCTTATCTATTTTCATTTTTAAAAAATTGCACGCTTTTATATATTTTAAGTTTTTGGGAGAAGGAACTGTATTTTTGTGTATTCTTTACAGCCCTGTGCCCATTCTCAGTTCTGAATATATTAAAATATAAATACCAATTAAGGCCCAGTAATCTAATTGGTCATAAGAAGATCCATTGTAATTGTGTCAAAGACAGATGCAACAAATTGTTAAAACCACCTGTGCAGACTCTCCTGTATACTGTCTATAACTGGGATATATTGTTATCCCGCATAATAGGATAATTAAATCTCTTTCTTTCAAATATAAGACACTCTCCAACTCTGGATATCATTTAAGTAATGCTATATTTGCCTAATAAACATAAAACTAATTCATAAAAACAATGTATGTTTTAAGAAATGTCGTAACATTTTTGTGGTCTAACAAGTTTTGTTTTATATTTTTTTTAAATATTTAGGAGTATCGTCCCTAATTCAAATGTTTTATTTAATAAATTATTTACCTGAGGTGAGATCAGATTGTGAGAAAAAAAGTTATAAAAGAATACAATTTTGGATCCCTTTATCATCACTAACCGGTAATTATGGTGTCAGAAAGAAAAGCTATTCAGACTAATGAAACTGGTCATTATTTCTGAACTCTGCAACTTTAACACTGACACTATTTCTTAGCTAGCTACACTGGCAAAATGAGTTAGGAAATAAACTTTCAAAGTACAAAATCCAGATAATTATACTGACCAAATAAAAATTATTTTTCTAGTAAGGATTATCTGCAAACAATTGACCACTAATGCTTATATTTCATGCTTTAGGTGCAGCTAGGACTGTAAAAGTTTAATATAAGTAATCAATACCACATTAAAGGTAAATTAGCGTAAAGGGTCTTCTCTCCAAGAACGCTGATGGAAGTTGCGCACACCCATTAACTGGAGTGCACATCCGTTAATTTTACACATTGTGGAAAACAGTTTTAATGAATGGATTAGGATGGAACAAAAAGGTTACACACACATTGTCTATCTGATTTTGGTATATTCAGTTTTGTTAAACCACAAAAATAGGACACCTATGTTAAGTGTATAAAGATGGGGCATTGTTAGCAAGTGCACCTAAGCAAACCTTGCAACAGCTTATTAATACTTAACATTCCAATATTAAGAAGTCTCTGAACACAAGGAAGCTTGCTGCTCCCTTTTTAAAAAGGAAAAAATAGCACCACATTGATTAGGCCTTGACTACAGAAATAACTGGCCAACATTTTTGAGACTGTCATAGAAAAGTCAGATTTATAATTTCGAAAGCTGCTGAAGACTGCTGTAAGAAATGAAGATAAAAAATGGGGGGAAATAGCAGACAGGTAAGCAGCAGTTTACTATTAACAATTCATGTACAAACATGAAATGCTATAGTACATGGAATACTATAGGACAGTACAGTCGAATATAAAGCTCTGTAGCATTCCAGTGTATTTGCATTGTTAAATAATTCAATCAAGACTTGCCACTTTGGTTCTCTTATACTGAATACATCTCCTATAACCGTAAAGCTTTTCCATTACTCTTCCTTGCTTCATTCTCCTTATAAAGGGTGCTCCTTCTAGACACTGACAGAGTAGTAGAAGGATTTGTGAAGATACTAGCCAATGTCATAAATTCTACACAGAATGGATATGCTGAACTGATGCATTAGGGTAGATTATGCTCTTCATTTCTGAAATCATCTGAGGTGACACCACCCAGATATTCATCTCTGGGGATTGGAAATAGGGCTGTTTCAGTTAAGGGTCTCTGGCTATGGAGCTCACTCCCTCAGGATGGTTAGGGCAGTGAATGAGGAGGAGGAAGGATTTTTATGCCATGTTCATTTTAAAGACAATCATTTAATGACTGGTTGAATTTATCTATGTCATGTACCCAGAACAGGATGAGGAGTTGATAAAATTGTTCATTCTAAAGCAAAGCTGAAAGAGCTCCCACTCTTGCTTATATAACAAGATCAGGATTCTACATTTCCCTTGTAACACCTGATGACAGCAAAAACCCCAAAAGCTCTCTGCAATGTTTAAATAGTTGAGGCTGTCAGTTTTTTCTGGGGGAAATTACAACCTTAGATCTTTCAGGTAAACAGGCTAACTTCACCTTATACTTGCTGTTACCAATGCAGTCCTGGGATGCACAAACAAGGGAAACTTGAGTAGTAGAGAGATTATTTTACCTCTATATTGGCACTGGTGTGACCACTGCTGGAATACTGTGTGCAGGTACGGTGCCCATATTTCAAGAAGGATATTAATAAATTAGAGGGGACTCAGAGAAAGGCCATGAGAACGATTAAAGTATTAGAAAACACGCCATATTGTGATAAGCTAAACAGATTAAGCTCTTTGAGTCTAACTGAGAGAAGGTTCAGAGGTGCAGTTTACAAGCATTTACACAGGGAACAAATATTTAATAATGGGTTCTTCAATCTAGCAGAGAAAGGTATAACACAACCCAATGGCAGGAACTTGAAACTAAACAAATTTAGACTGGAAATAAGGTGTAAATTTAAGATGAGAGTAATTAACTATTGAAACATTTTACCAATGGTTGTGGTGGATTCTCCACTACTCAGAATTTTAAAATAAATATTGGATGCTTTTCTAAAAGATATGCTCCAGAATTATTCTGGGGAAGTTCTATGGCCTGTGCTATACAGGAGGTCAGACTAGATGATCACAATGGTCACTTCTGGCCTTGAAATCTATGAATTTGTGTTTCTAAATTAGAAGCTAGAAAGACTGACTCAGCTGTTTCAAGCAACTGATGAGTCCTTTTAGAGCTAACCTTCAATGAATTTTAAAATTTAATTGGTTTTGGAATGCACTAGATTCAATATATATCTAGGAATTGAGAAAAGCTATATAGTATTGCACTGAAGTAACAAAACTAGTAAGAATATGAATGCTGTCACACGGGCTGAATAGCAGTTGAAGGACAGTACATAAGAGTATGACAGACAGTTTATCAAATATGGGGGATGTGGGTGCCGACTGTAGTGCCAGAAGTGAATCTAAGTTAAGAGGGACAAGGATTAGCTAGGATAGTTTCAACAACGAAATTGAGCACCAAATAATTTATGCTGCATATCAGTAAATACTTCCCTAATGGCAACTTCTATTGCACTGTGAAATATTCTCCCCAGAAGCAGCATCAAAGGAGACAGGAAAGAGAGCTATAAAAACAGGAGGTTGAGTAGGAGTTCATAGGGGAGAGAGAGAGAGAGAGAGAGATGGAGGGGGGGAGGGTTCCCACTCTTCTTGACAGGAGCTTAGGAAGGAAAGCTATGACTGCTACAGAGACAGCAGTGCTAGTAACCCAAAGAATGGAAGAAACAACTAAGATGAGTGGATGTGGAAGCCATGGGATTTACATTATTCTGGAGTGAGTGCTTGGATAAAGTGCCACCTGAAGATCTGAGGTTTGGAGACACTGCTAGAAACTATGATTCAGTTTTGAAGGGGAATGGAGTGGATGATGGAGGGAAGGAGAGAGGAGGCTGAAGGGAAACCTCAAGACTGAGATGGATGCTGGATCAGAGCACTGTGAGGTAGACGGCTGGATGAGGAAAGTGCCCAATGAAAGCACGTGACTATGAGAACAAGGCAGAGGAAAAGATTGGCTAGCGAAGTAGAAACAGATATGAGGAATACCTTACTGAGTTGGAAAATAAAATGGAGACAGGCAATAACAAGATGAGAGAGCAAGGAAGAAGAGAAGAGAAGCTAATCCTACAATAAGAGGGAAAGACAATGGAGATAGCCAGAATTCAGAGTCCCAGAAAGAAAGAGGATGATGCACAAAAGACTGCAAGTGAGAAAAGAAGACAAGATGACTTGCTGCTAGAAACAACAGAGAAGGGAGAAGGCTGGAGAATTGCACCCATACCAGGAAGGGGCAGGTCTACTAATTGGGGACTCCCTCATAAGAAGAGAAACAGATAGGCCTGTAACCAGAGCTGATCTCAAGAACAGAAGGATGTGTTGTCTGCCAAGAGCTAAGATACAGGATGTGGTCCTGAGGCTAAAGAAGATCCTAATGGAAGTGGGAAAGAATCCACTGATTGTCCTTCATGTCAGAACAAATGATATTGCTAGTCTTCCTTGATGCGTCTCAGCAAAAATCTGTGCTAGGCTGGGAAAGACACTTAAAGAAATGGAGGCTCAGGTGATCTACAGTGGGATTCTACCCTGTCCCTAGAAAAAGAGAGAGGTGAAACAAGACTATGGTTATCAACAAATGGCTTAGCCAATTGTGCTATAAGAAGGGCTTTGGGACATTCAACCACTGGGAGGCATTCACAGATAGAGAACTGTTCTTATGGGATGAACTCCACTTGAACAGGAAGGGAAATAACTTCTGGGATAGACGTTGGGACAACTGATAAAAAAAGCTTTCAACTAGGAATTTGGGGGAGACAGTTGGGAGTTACTCATGTAATCTCCACATGTTATGCTAATACTGAATGGTAGGAAAATTAAGTAAAAGATGGAGAAAGGAACAACAAAGGGTAGGAAAATAGGCAACAGGAGGAAACTGTCAATAATGAAAACAACAGTCAGGTAGGCTGTAGCTACTTGGGCAAGGAATCTGGTTAAGGCCGAGCAGAAACAACTAAGATGTCTGTACACCAATGCAATGAATATAGGTAACAAAATGGAGGAAATCTGAATTACTGGTGCAGGAAGTGAAACAGATATTATAGGGAAAATGGAAACATGATGGGATAATAATCATGACTGGAAAACAGGTATTGAAAGGTATGTGCTGTTCAAGAAAGACAGAAATAAAGGGAAAGGAGGTTGAGTAGCATTGTGTATTAATGATGAGGTAGACTGTAAAGGAATCAGAGGTGATGGAATGGAAAAAATGGAATTTGTTTGGGTCAAAATCACTTTGGGAAAGAAAGGTAACAGAGGTTCCGGTAGAATAGTGCTTGGGGTCTGCTACAGACCCCCCCAAGATCCAATTTGGATATGGATAGAGTCCTCTTTAATATTTTTAATGAAATAAATACTACACCTCTACCCTGATATAACGCTGTCCTCAGGAGTAAAAATATCTTACCATGTTACAGGTGAAACTGTGTTACATCGAACTTGCTTTGATCTGCTGGAGTGCGCAGCCCCCTCCAAGCACTGCTCTACCACTGTATATCCGAATTTGTGTTATATTGGGTCATGTTATATCGTGATAGAAGTGTACTGGGAATTGTGTGATTATGGGAGACTAATTTCCCAGATACAGATTGGAGGACAAATGTTACTAATAATGTTAGAAACCAGATATTCCTGGATGTGATAGCTGACAGATTTCTTCACTGAATAGTCATGAACCAACAAGTGGAGAAGCCATTTTTGATTTAGTATTGGTAAATATTGAGGAACTCACAGAAAAAACAGTTTCCTGCTTTTTGTAACTGTTGTTCTTTGAAATGTCCTGCTCATGACCCTTTCATTCTAGGTGTACGCGTGCCCACGTGTGTGGGTGTCGGAGATTTTTTGCCTTAGCAGTATCCATAGGGTTGGCAGTGGTGCCCCTTTGAGTGCTGTGCTCATGCGCCGGTATATCAGGCACCGCTGAACCTACACCCTCTTAGTTCCTTCTTGCTGGCAAATCCGATAGATGGGCAGGAGGGTAGGTAATAGAATGGACATGAGCAACATAGCTCAAAGAACAACAGTTATGAAAGGTAGGTAACCATTTTTTCTTCTTCAAGTGCTTGCGCATGTCAATTCCATTCCAGGGGACTCACAAACAGCACTGCCCTGGTGAAGCCAGCATCATCCCGGGCCTGCTGGGTCAGTGCATAATGGGAGGTAAACATGTGGACAAACGACCAGGTAGCCACTCTACAGATCTCCTGGATCAGCACCTGGGTGAAGGTGGCTGCAGATGATGCTTGAGCTCTAGTCGAGTGTGCTTTAACTACTGCTGATGGAGGCATACTCACTAGCTTATAGCAGTATCAGATGCAGGTTGTGATCCAGGACGAAATCTTTGAGCAGACATAGGGCAACCTCTCTTTCTATCTGCCATGAACAGCTGCGTTGACTTACGGAACAACTGTGTCCTAATCGATACAGATGGCCAGTGCTCTCCGGACATCCAGGGCGTGTAACCTGCGCTTCTCTTCGAATTTATGGGACTTCAGAAAGAAGACTGGTAAGAAAATGTCCTGGCCAGTATGAAACTGGGAAACTACCTTGGGAAGGAACATCAGGTGCAGTCACAGCTGGAACTTATCTTTGTAAGATACCATATAGAGTGGTTCTGACTTAAGTGCTCTGAACTCAGACACTCTGAGGGAGGACATAACTGCCACCAGGAACGCAAACTTCCAGGAGAGAAGGAGAAGAGAGCAGCAAGCCAAAGGTTCGAAGGGAAGCTCCATGAGCCTCGACAGCATGAAATTCAAACCCCAGGGATGGATAGGATCATGGATGTGGGGGTAAAGATGCTCCAGACCTTTCAAGAACCGGGCCTTCATGTCATGAGCGAAGACTGACCTGGTTTGGAATGGAGGGTGGAAAGACAAGCTAGGTGGACGCTGACTGACGACAGGGACAAGCCCTGAAGTTTGAGGTGCAGAAGATAGTCTAGAATCACCTGCAGCGAGGCCTGAGATGCCTGGATGTGCCGATCTGAGGCCCAGCACATCAATCTTTTCCACTTAACCCAGTAGGTCGCTCTGGAGGAGGGCTTTATGCTACTCAGTAAGAACTGCTGCACCCGGCTTGAGCATTCCCGCTCTTCCACATTTAGCCATGCAGCCACCACGCTGTCAAGCGCAACACCTCCATGTTTGGATGCAGGAGACTGCCGTGGTTCTGGGACAGTAGGTACAGTTTGAAAGGGAGCTGCAGCAGCTAGGCTATTGAAAGGTCCAGCAGCATGCTGAACCAGTGCTGGCAAGGTCACTCGGGGGCTATCAGGATAACTCTCACCCTGTCCTGTTTGATCTTCACGAGGACTCTGTGGGGTCAACAGCACTGGCTGGAAGATGTACATCAGGGCTCCTGGCCACAGAAGCAGGAAAGCATCTGACAGGGAACCCTTGTCCATCCCTTGGAGTGAACAGAACAGTGGCATTTCCTGTTCTGGTGGGAGACGAACAAGTCCACCAGTGCAGTTCCTCACTTTCCCCTTGCCCGATGATCCATGGCCCTTGTTGCCCAGTGCCAGGGAGCCATGCTTTTTGGTATTTTTGGACACAAGCAATGGGAAGTAGTGCCAGGGGCACACTGCACATGGAGGCTGAGGTACTTGGTGAGTCCTGGCAGGGTTGCATGCAGGGCAGAATCCCTGAGAAGAACCCATAGCCAAATAGCTCGCTCCTTTGTGTGTAGGGCCAGAAGTTTTTACAAATTCAGCATTTATCTCTAACATGTGATTTCCCCTAAGCACTTGAGGCAGCTGCCATCGGGGTCACTTCCAGGCATAGGTCTGTTGCAGTCCACCCAGGGCTTAAACCCAGGTGACGGAGGCATGCCCCACCTGGGGCGAAGTCCCTGCTGGGACACTAACTGCTACCTACACTTAACAACTACTTCACACTAACTACTATAAACAAACTATTCATAAGGCCCTAAGGCTCAAAGTCAGTAGACGAAAAACTGCTAGCCCTTGCAATGCAAGGAAAGGTTTTCTGACTAACCACCATGGGAGGTAAGAAGGAACTGAGAAAGCATAGGGTTGGCGGCGCCTGATACACCGGTGCATGAGCACGGCACTCAAGGGGGCGCCGCGGCTGACCCTATGGATACTTCTAAGGCAAAAATCTCCTACAGCCATGCACGTGGGAGCATTTACAACTAGAATGGAATCAACATGAGAAGCAATTGAAGAAAAACTGCTTGTAGAAGACAATCAAAAGCTATGTGCATACTACCACTTACTGTGGTATAATGTACGTCACATAGGCATGTGAATAAGCCACCTCTCTGAGCGATGTAAATTACACTGACCTAAGCATCGGTTTGTACAGCGTTATGTTGGTTGCAGAGCTTCTCCTACTGCCACTCGTTGGGGCTGGAGTAATTAAGTCGACAGGCGACCTCTCTCCCATCAGTTTAGAGTGTCTGCACTAGCACCGCTACAGTGGTGCAGCTGCACAGGTGCGACTGCACTGCTGTAAGCTCTGTAGTTTAGTCATAGCCTTAGTTCAAGTGATCAAGAGTTAATTCAATTTAAATTAAACAGAAGGATAAACAAAAAGGTCTTCAACTAGGGTCCTTGATTTCAAAAAGGGGAAACTTCAAAATAAAATTAAGGGAAGTGGACTGGACTGAAGAACTCAAGGATCTGACTGTGGAGAAGGCTTGAAATTACTTTAAATCAAAGTTGCAAAAACTATCTGAAGACTGCATCCCAAGCAAGGGGAAAAAATTGTAGGGAAAGGTTGAAAACCTAACTGGATGAACAAACACCTTAAATAGGTTATTAAAAGAAAGCAGAAAGTCTACAAGGAATGGAAGAAGGGATGGATCAGCAAGAATCTCTTGGAGGTCAGAAAATGTAGGGAAAGTGAGAACTGACAAAAGCCAAGCAGAGCTTGACCTTGTGTAGGAAATTAAAACGAACAGTGAAAGGTTCTTTAGCAATACACACAAAAAGAAAACAAGGAAAGGAGGAGTGGGACAACTAACCACTGAGGATGAGGTGGAGATTAAAAATAATGTAGACATGACCCAACACATGGGATGAATATGTTGCCTCCATTTCTAATAAGAATAATGAGGTGCTTGAGGACAGAGGGAGGGTGACTAATGGGCACAAGGATATGGAAGTAGAAGTTACCACATCCTGCGTGGAAGCTGAATTCAAACAGGTTAATGGGACCAAATTGGGAGACTTGAATAATGTCCATCCAAGAATATTAAAGGAACTGGTACATGAAATTGCAATCCCAACAGGAAGGATTTTTAATTAATCCAGGACGCCGGGGTCATACCTTCTGATTGGAGAACTGCAAATAAAATACTTATATTTTAAAAAGGAAAAGAACAGTTATCCAGGAAACTACAGGCCCCTTAATTTGACCTACATTTTATGCAAAGTCTTAGAAGAAATTCTGAAAGAGAGAGTAGCTAAAAATATAGAGGTAAATGGTAACTGGGATAAAAAGAACATGGTTTTACAAAAGGTAGATCATGCCAGACCAACCTGATTTCATTCTTTGAAAAGATAATCAATTTTCTGGACAAAGGAAATGCAGTAGATCTAATTGAGCTGATTTTCAGTAAATCATTTGATACAGTTCCACATGAAATTAGTTGATTTGGAGAAGATAGGTATTAATGTGAGAACTGGTTAAAGGGAAGATTACAACAGGTCATACTGAAAAGAGCACTGTCAGGCTGAAGCGAAATTACTAGTGGAGTTCCCTCAGGGATCCATCCTTGGACCAATCTTATTCATTAATGATCTTGGCACAAAAAGGGGAGTGTGCTAATGAAATCTGCGGATGACACAAAGTTGGGAGGGACTGCCAATACGGAGGAGGTCCGGAATATCATCCAGGTCATCCAAATCTTCCTGTAAAACAGAAGTAATAGAAATGGAATGAAATTTAGTAGTACAAAGTGCAAGGTCATGCACTTATGGACTAACAACAAGAGTTGTTGCTATAAGCTAGGAATGGATCAGTTGGAAGTGACAGGGAAGGGCAAAGACACAGGTTTATTGGTCGATTATAGGATTACAATGAACTGCCAATGTGATGTGGCCATGGAAAAGGCTAATGAAATCATAGGATGTAGCAGATGAAGTATTTTTTGTAGAGATAGGAAAGTGTTATTATCATTATACAAGGCATGGGTGAGACTTCCTCTGGAATACTGCATGCAATTCTGGTCTCCCATTTTTAAGCAGGATGAATTCAAAATGGAACAGGTGCAGAGAGAGGCCACTAAGATGACCAGAGGAATGGAGAACCTATTTTGCTAGAGGAGTCTGAAGGAGCTTGGCTTGTTTAAACTAACAAAAGAAAGGCTGAGGAGAGCAATAAACACCAGGGAGGGAGAGGAGTTATTTAAGTTAAGGGCCAATGGTGGCAGAAGAACAAATGCATATAAACTGACAACGAGTTTAAGCTTGAAATTAGATGAAGGTTTGTAACCATCAGAGAAGTGATGCTCTGGAACAGTGGGGGCAAAAAATCTAACTGGTTTCAAGTTTGAGCTTGATCAGTTTATGGAAGGAATGGTATCATGAGATTGCTCAATGGCATATCGCCCATCCACAACTGCTATTAGCAAGTATCTCCAGTGGTTGCAGATGGGACACTAGATAGGGAGGCCTCCGCGTCACCATAGGGAGCTCTTTTCCAGGCGTTTGGCTGGTGTTTCTCACCCATATGCTCAGGGTCTAACTGAAAACCATATTTGAGGGTCGGAAAGGAATTTCCCCCCAGGTCATATTGGCAGAAACCCTTGTGCATGCAGGTTCCTTCCTCTCCAGCATGGACCATAGGTCACTTTCTGGCTTTAAATAGAGTAAATGGAGGATTCTCTGTAATGGGAAGTCTTTACATCAAGATCTGAGGACTCTGGATTCTATTTGTTTTTCATCTTTACGTGTTGAGTACTAATCAATATTTGCTCTTTTGGAGCAATTACACCAACCTATAAGGTGCATTGTCATCACCCTCTACTGCCTTGTTCCAGCGGCTCCTGTATGTACTTTCACAAATAACCACACCATACTGTCCCCACTATACCTCTGCCCCTTACACTGATGGTCTTATAATGTTGGTGCACAGTAGGGTGACCAGACAGCAAGTGTGAAAAATCGTGACGAGGGTGGGAGGTAATAGGAGCCTATATAAGACAAAGCCCTAAATAGCGGGACTATTCCTATGAAACTGGGAAATCTGGTCACCCTAGTGCATAGACATAAGTAGAAAACAAAAGGCCACTGTTGGTTTTCAGATATTTAAGGAATATTACAACAATGCTGAGTTTAAAACCACCAGTGTTGCAACACACTGACAATATCTAAAGGGAAAGCCAACAGCCCATCATACCAACTTTCTTGATATTCTCTCTTTGCATTCTCTGAAAGCCAGGGAGATTGCTATCAGTGAAATCTAGCACCAAACAAAATTAAGTCTGGAAGTCTGAGACTGGCGTACAAATCCACACCACATCTTTCAGGTTCAGCATGTATCCTTAGAAAACCTTATGGAGATTAACTTTGTGCTGTGTACTGCATTCTCTGATAATATGAGTGTGTTTTACAACTAAGCTTTTCAAGAGGTCATTGTGAAGTGTGTTTATAGGCCTGAATTATACGGAACCATGACACAAAACTAGCTTGTTTTGTAACACTGATGGGCCAAACAAACATAGTAGCTAGCAAATTTGTATTTAATATAAAGTGCCTCACTTGCCCACATAAAATGCAACATTACGTTTATCAAAAGATCAAGTGCCAAGTCTTGAAGTATAAGATCTTGACTGTATCAAAGCCAAGATTCTGTAAATGCAAGCCGTCTGAAACAGAACAGAGAGAATAGAGAGAGGCATGGACACAAAGTACAGCAGCAGAACCAAATGCAAGTTCAAAATGAACAAAATACATGACCTAAAATTCAGCCATAATATAAGCTGCTTCATTTGACTGCATATGTAAACACTTTGTGTCAGCAACCTGCTTATCCCCATGCCGATTATCCTTTTTCATGCTGAAAACATGCACTTTGCAATAGAACTGATAATTTTAAAAAGGTCAAAACATTAAAAAGCTGTGCTAAGTTTTTAAATCACATTTTAAGTTTGCTGGATGTATGATTCTTACCATTAAAGTAATTTGATGAAGTGCTATTAAATAGCATAGAGCGTGTGGAGTGTATCTTTATTCCAACATTTTGATACACAACTCAAAAGCTCCCACAGTTAATATATTATTGTCCTGAGACTACAAGTATATTAATAGTATTAAATAATTTAAAAAACAGTAAACCAAAGAAATTATACATAATAGGAAACTATGCCAAGATATTGCAAGGAATGTAAATATATGCAGGAAAGTCAATACTTGTAAACTTCAACAATAAAGGAAAGACAAGTTTAGATTTAATTATTCTTCTACTGTTTTAAAGATTAAATTTAACTTTTTAAACTAGTTTTTTCACATTAAAACCAATACAACCAAGATGGCACTGTTTGGCCAAAAAGGGGAAATTTAAAAGAATGCAGAGTGCACTTCATATTTGCTCTATATCAATATTTGCTCTCAATATTTCACTTACATATTATTGATTATATTTTACTACAAGGGCAACCTTCTTTCCCCACAGATTAATAGCATTAGTTTGCTTTTTTCATGTGCTTTGGTGCACATCTGGTAAGTTAAATATAGCCAAAAGCAAAGCAGTTAAACATGCACAGTAGCAGCCAATAACACTTACCTGCCATTCTTAGCCCATATTACGTCATGCAATGTGAAACAAACAAAAAGCAGAAATAATCAAAAGATATGTGAACCTTTCAGGACATTTGGCACTGATTAGGAAAGGAGATTTTTTTCCTTGCTAAAAATTACTGAAGTTCTGCACGTGCATTTGGGGTTGTGTTTTTTTTGGTGAACTGCAGGAAGCAACTCTGTGCCTAGTCAAGTTAGGTTCACATGTAATGTACTTTTTAAATGCTGCTGTTAGAGAGTTATGAATGGCTTTTGTGAACTGGTTAGCGTGGATAGCATACCAATGATTGTTTCAGTGTATATTGGTATAGCGTGGAAGAGAGGATTCACATTAGTATTCTAGTTCTGGAATCTGTAAGCAAGTTTTGGCAAGTCATTCTACAATTTTTTTTTAAGTTACAACATTTTGAGAGGATTATTTACCTCTATGTACTTAAAGGGTTTTGAGTTTTTTTTAAAGGGATGAATGGACCATTATATGTGCAGGCTCTTCAGCTGTTTTGCAATTAGTGAAGTCTCAAATTTACAAGGCATAACATAAGGGGCAGACATTTTCTTTAAAATGTATTAATGTCTGGAAAAGGCACAAAAGCATATCAGATCCCTATAGACAATGTAATATCAAAAGCGTTACCTAATACAAACTCACTTCTGGCTTCTTTTTTTTTTTTTTTTAAATACAAGCTTACCTTTGTTAATATAAATATAATGGGATATGGACAATTATTTTACTTTCCAATTGTTCACAAAAGTATTCATAACTCAGTCATGCAAAGTAGTTAGAAGGATGGCAAAGTGAAGACATACGTTTAGAATGAGACACAAATGCAGTCTACTGCAGGCAAAGAGAAATAGATATATAAAATCATCTTCTCACTTTCAAAATCAAGGAAAAAATTTGGCCCCTGCTCAAGGTCTGTGCATGTCAAAACTTTAAGAAGGTTCCCCATGTTAAGGTACCTGTCGAGACAAGAATGAGAGAAAAGAGAATATCCCTTTATAAGAAGGAACAGCCCAAATATAGTAGAATGAAGGTGGTGGTGGTGGGGGAAAAGTCCAAACAGTTCCATCAGACATAAAATCATCCTTCAGGCTCCTGCTATGGTGCATGCTGGTGGAGTGTGATCCCCACCTCCAAGGATGTGGATTTCCTGTAAAAAGTGACAGACATGTGTCACCCACATCTTCATAGTCTCTCCTGTGAGAAAGAAGAAGAGCTCCAACTGAAGGCCTTATAAGTGAATAAATTCCATCTCACCGAGCCAGTGTCCTGAGCAAGTGTCTGTGCCTTCAAAGATAAGTATCCTATATGCAGCACGGCTACTATGTTAATGTTGACTCAGACTGCGTTTGATGATGTGGAGGGGTGGAGAGCTTTATTTTTTTCCTTTACAATTTTGTTAAAGGAGAAACATCACAGAAAGCTGCATCCGGACACTTTTTTTAATTTCAGTTTAATGTGTACAAAACCCAACACAGTACCATATGTGATCCTAGAGATCCTGTGATCTTTAGGCAATGCATCTGAAAATTAACAGGTGCGACTCCCAAATTCACTTCCATTCATGACTTTAAATCCTCGGTAAAAACAATACTAGCCCTGCTATGAATGAACAAGTTGGAATCAGACAGGGATTTTACTGTTCCTTTATACAAGTCTGTACATTTCACTAAGGCACACTGATAATTTTTCATTGTATGGCTAGTTGATTTGCAGGCAGATGAAAGGACATCACTGACCAGAGAAACCCAAAATGATTAAGCACATGAAAATCAAGAATTACACAGTAGCATGATGGTGGCTTGGCTCTACTGAAAAAACAAAACAAAACAAAACATGCAACTCTTTCTCAGATTGTGCTTTTGCAACTGATGTTCCCTTTGCCTTCACTGTGGTGGAGAGCACACGCAATCCTACTGTTACCATTTTAAATGCACCAGCTGTGAAGGGCTGAACGACTTACTTTCAAAATCCAAGAAAAAATGTGCTGCATTGTGGTCTATGTCCCTGGTTAGCACTTTAATGAGATTACCCATGCCAGCAAACCTAAAAATAAAAATGGCAACATTGTTTAGTTCCAGTAATTGTTTCCTTTTTTTAAGCAGAGGAATGGGGTCCATTGATGTCTGGCTCCTTTGTGGTTTCACACATGTGCTGATTCACCAACTTGTGGCTTGGACAGGGATAACATGCACTTTGTGCAAGTGCCATTTCACCTATCCAGTCTCAGAAAGAAGTGGTTAATGAAAAACAAGGTGGCAATTATACAAAAAAAACCCTAAATTCTGCCATTATCTGTATCCAAATTATGACAAACATTTGTATCCAACTATGGAAGAGCAAGAACTAATTCTAGCATTGTTGTTGCTTAATGCTGAGTAGTGTGTGATTTGCAGTGTCCCGTGGGGTGGTCACAACTATATCACAGACAGGGTGGAATCATGGTGTCCATTATAAATACAATTTTCTTCCTCCCTCTAAAATCCAGAAGAGATGCAATTCTGGCTAGAAATCTGGTAGGAGTAGTCTGTAGCAAAGGACAATTCCCCCCCTCCTCCAAACTGAAGTTAAATTGACAAGCCAAATAAGTTAAACTTTATTCTCCCAAAATATGAGCTAATCAGATCTGAAAGATTCTTCTTATGCTTTTCTGCTGCATGTTAGCTAAAACAAACAGAGTGAAAGAAAGATTAATTGTGGTTCATTAGATTCATCTAGTTGAGACATAAATCTACATGATAAAACCTCAAACATTACCAGCAAATTTTAGAAATAATTAAATGCTTAAGTAGGAATGCCAGAATGGCACATCATGAAAGGGCGGCATTTTCAGTGCACATCAATAGTTCTAAGACCAACATATAGTTCACCACCACCAGCCTGCAAACATGCTTTGGCAAGATCTGGAGAACAGCAATGAGCATGAGCCAACCTAAACTCAATGCGGTGCTTTAACAATGCTGCTGCTACAAGGCCCAAATGCAAATACTTACTACCAGAACTATCCCATTTCAGAAGCTTCACTAAACTAAAAAATGTGAGATGTGGATTTCAAGCACTTAAAAAATAAAAATGTTAAATTAAGGCCAGATCAATAGTTTGACTTATGGGTTCAAATGGAAGGAGCCAAGAAGGAAGTTTACTGATCTGCAATTCAGTGAATGCACTTGTATAAAAATCACAGAACTCCAGTGTTTTTATTAAGGTGCTTTGATATCTTTAATCGTGGCAGCAATGTTTATTTGGAGAAGGAGAGCACAAGACCATTCACTCTGAATTATTAGTGACTTGTGGAGTACACGACTGAAGCAGCGGCCAGTAAGATAAGCAAGCCGTTGGATCTCATCGTGCTTGGAATCAGGATAAAGAATTTGTGTAATTTGGAAAGAAGTCAACTAAAGACACTGGAAACAGGCCCACTACTCCTATCCATCTGATTAGAGAGTAGCCCAGAATGCATCATATGATGTGAGAAGCAGTGCGGGGAAATTGATCCAAAACATGCGGAAGGACATAGGTGTTTTCTACAAGCTCTATTTACAGTGTTTTGTTTATTTAGAGGTAACAAAGGAGCTCAGAAGCCGTTTACA
Organism: Chelonoidis abingdonii; assembly: GCF_003597395.2. Taxonomy (NCBI): domain Eukaryota; kingdom Metazoa; phylum Chordata; order Testudines; family Testudinidae; genus Chelonoidis; species Chelonoidis abingdonii. Next base: position 283,970,352 of record NC_133770.1, read on the forward strand.
ATAAAGTCAGACAAAAGGCAGGCAATTATGAAATTGTTGGACAGTAATGAGAAAAATCTCTCCCCATAACTAAGATTTATACATGCTGCCCAATTTTAGCTGCTCTCTAAAGTCCTCAAAAATAGGTCACATGCACCTCAGATTTTGAAAGTCGATCCATATTTTTGCAATATGGAACTTGAGAAGTCAAATAGCTAGTAATAATCTTTTGAAAATTCTACCTATCCTTTGTGCCATATACTTCATATCAAAATACTGCTGATCTTAAAAACTCCAAATGAAGTTTATTTTTAAGATCTCTGCAAGATATAGTACCCAAGTCCAATAAGACGAGCAATGGGGGGCAAAAAACCTAGCTGGCTTCAAGACTGAGCTTGATCAGTTCATATAGGGGATGTTATGATCAGACTGCCTACAATGGCATGTGGATAATCTGCGATTGCTAGTAGCAAATATCCCCAATGGCTAGCGATGGGATACTATATGGAAAGACCTCTGAATACTACAAAGCAGCGGTTCTCAACCGGGGGTCCACAGGGCCCAGCGGCTGAAGCCCTGATCTGCAACGCCTGCCACGGGGCTGAAGCCTCAATTCCCTGTGCCCCCCAGGGGGCTGAAGCCCCAATCCCCTGCAACCCCCATGGGGCTGAAGCTGGGTGGCTCGGGGCTGAAGCCCCGACCCCCGGTTCCCTCCCCGGGGGCTGAGGCCCCAATCCCTGGTGCCCCCCCAGAGGTTGAAGTCCCAGTCTCTGGGTGCCCTCCCTAGGGGGCTGAAGCTGGGAGGCGGGGGGCTGAATCCCGGAGCTCTGAGCCCTGGTGCTCCCTGTGCGGCTGAAGCCCTGAGCCCATGGGCAGAGTTGGGGACATGGAGGGCATTGCCCCCCAAAAACTGCAGCACAAGAACACAGTATTCTAGGGGACAGCTCCACGCCTCCCAGCCGCAATCTCCTCTCCCAACCCCCTGGCCAGGTCAGAGGCAGGAAGCCGGAGCCGGGCAGCATTGGGCAGCTGCTGCTCTGGCTGGTGCCATGGAGGAGGCAGCAGCAGTGTTCCCTCCTCTCCTGCTGGTGCGCCAGGTTGAAGTTGCTCCTCAGCTTCCAGCCCTCTTTGCTCCCACAGAGGCAGCCAGTAAGAGCCCGCCTGGGTGGGGAGACCCGGCAGACCCTTCTGGGAACAAGGACCGTACAAGGAGTCCTCCCAGAGCACACCCCCTAATACCCCTCTCCCTATACCCCGCGTTACATCCTCCCTGCACCCTGAGCTGCCCCCTACCCACACACAGCCCCTAGTACTGCCCTCCTTGCACACACAGCCACTCTCTCTCTGCACAAAGCTCCTAGCTACCCCGTCCCTGCACCCTAAGCTGTTTTCAAACTTTTTGAGTTAAGCCCCCCACCTTTGAGTTGTCATTTTTGCTTACATGCCCCCCCCCATCCAGGGGGTGGAGGTGGCACTGCCTCCTTGGACCTCACCATGTGGAGGTGGCTCAAGCCCTGGTGGCTCCTGCTCCCCCAGAATAGAAGTCAAACTACACCTATGCCCATGGCCCCTGCCCCAAGAACCCCCCGCTGGACCCTGGCATTTTTATAGCATGTCGAGGGGTGCCTCAGAGAGAAAAAGGTTGAGAACTGTGGCTACAGAGGATTCTTTCCCAGGTGTTTTCTTGTTGGGTCTTGCCAAAATGTTCAGGGTCCAACTGACTGCCATATCTGGGATTGGGAAGGAATTTTCCCCATGGTTAGATTGGCAGAAACCCTGGGGGTTTTTTTGCCTTCCTCTACAGCATGGGACACCGGTCACTTGCAAGTTTAAACTAGTGTAAATGGTGGTAACTTGAAGTCTTTAAAGCATGATTTGAGGACTTCAGTAACTCAGCCAGAGGTTACGAGTCTAGTACAGGAGTGGGTGGGTGAAGTTCCATGGCCTGCCATATGCAGGAGGTCAGAGTAGATGATCATGATGATCCCTTCTGGTTTTAAAGTATATGAGTCTAAGGACGCTGGGAAATACATTTGTGAAATTACTCACTGGAGAATTAAGCACATAAGAATGGTCCATAGGTTTCCAACAAATTCTAAAACATAATTAAAAAGGTAAGCCTCTAGCCCTTTTTCTTATCAAGGCATCCTAAAGTGTAAGCCAACTGACCACGATGGACCTCCCTAACATTTAAAAACAAAACAAAACTTCAGAGTCTACACTCTCCTGACAAGCTGTATGCTCTCCTGTTTGTCTGGCTACTGCATAAAAGGTTTGCAATGCTTACCAAAAAATATAAAATTGAGAAATAAGACTAAGATAAAACAGCAGCTAAATATATTCGAAACCCACCACTATAGTCTTGAAAACTATTTTGCAGGAGAACCCACAACTAACCCAGTCTTCCAGCACTTCTCCAGCCCACCAAGAACAGGGCCTGAAGTTAAGACAATAATGAACTATGTATTTTAGTAGGTTAAAATACCCCCAACCCAAGGTAATTTTTGGCATTTTTGGCTCTCAAAAGCTTGTTACTATAGATTAATTTATTTCCCAGCTTACTGAAAGGTCACAGAGGTCTCTACAAATATCACTACAAATTGTTTCCTACTGGTTAATATCTCATTAGAATTTGCTACATTTCAAAGAAACACAAACTTGATAGCCACAAAAGTAAACACAAGCTCTTACTGACACTTCCAAAAGTCAGATCACTTATTTAGCTGCCTAAATATGGACTCAGAAGCCTAATTTTAAGCACCTGTTTAGGAAAAGCTTGACCTTGCTATTTCAGCAATGTAGTTAGACTCATATTTTGAGGAGTTGTTCAGATGGATTGAATTTTTCCTAAATACACACACACTTCCACAATGCTCCTTGCCAGAACACCTGAGCCTGTCACAAATTTTTGACTCTTTCCTCAAAACCCACTTGTGAGGCAGCGAAGTAAAATGGGGATAACTAACGCTTACCTCACAAGTGTATTCTGAGTACATATTCATTGTTTGAGAAGTGCTCAGATACTACAGCGATGAGCACCAGAAATAAAATGAATTCATCCTTAGAGTTTCAGATGGGGAATTAAGACAAAGTATAACTTCCCAGTGTCACACAAAGTTTGTAGCAGAGCCAGAAGCAAAACTCGGATCATCTGAATTCCAATCTAGTGCCTTAGTTAAACAACTATCCCTCCTCTCAAATGCTTATGTTGCTGCATAATTTAGGACACTTTTGTTACCTGCTCAGAGAGAAACAAATATTTAAGGTCACTATACATAATAAATATCCTTACGCACATCCTTGAGCTGCCCAAAAGTTCCATCCAATATTTTCCATTCTAAAATTATATATATTTTTGTTTCCTGACTTTTGTTCAGAAATTAGTTACAGACGCAGGAATTTTCTGCCATCGTTGCAACCACATGGTCAGATTAAGTGGGTCTGCGAGAGTGCACTGCTGGGTTGAGAAGAAGATAAAATATTCTAGGAAAAATCTATAGGCATCATCTGAGGGCAGTTTTAAAAACTGTGGACTGTTCAATAAAATCCCTCTCCCCCCCTAAAATAAGCCAGAGGGGGAAATATAGTTTTGTGCCTAACAACTCCTCAGTCACAAATGTCTTCATATAATAGATTTTCATTTCCTGCAGGAATCTACTATTCCAAGTTTCTTTTCTAGGAATAAGGTTAACAAATAAAACTGTTGCCATGCTTCATTGAAGCCCTATGGTGAAATATCACAGAACACATGCTGGATTTATAAACAGAAATGCGATTACCTAAAGGTAAACTGCTTAGTGCACTTTTCCCACAAAAGAGAAGCACACATAAGGAATTCATTTGTCTTTCTCAATTTCTATTCTGACCAAATATAGCCAGAAGTAATGTGCTGCACAAATACAATGATGCCTGGACTTGTCATTTTGTGCCAGTTAGAACTTAGAAGTGAGCAGACTTCTCAGACAATGAATTCATGAGCAAATAGAGTGTCTACAAGATATATTTTAACTATCAGCAGAAAAAAATCTTTATATAGCGTTTGCTCAGACAACCACCATGATTCCTTATGAAAGACCTAAAACTACATATATTTTCAATTTCAGTTTAAAATTAGAAGACAGATAGGCTTGGGAACAAATGATCGTTATTTAGACACTAAATAGTATCAACTAAATGAAAAATTGTTAGGCAGAAGCAAAAAAGACAAAGCCAAATTAGAAAATATTTGGTTTTGCTAGCTAGTTTCAGAACAAAATGTAAAAAAAGTACTCAAGGCTCCCAAAAGTTTTCATAGTATATGAAGTCTGGCCTCTTGAAAAAAAGTAATGCTTTCTGGAGTTTCATAACAGTGGATTACGACCACAACTCCCCTCTCTGAATTCTCAAAAACTTAAGCCACCTAGGTAATGTTCAGAATATTTCCTGATCAACTAATTTTCAATGCATTGAAAATATAGTATAAAAAAGGGGGGAAAACTAATATACTTCAATACATAGGAAAGGCTAATTTGATTTTTAATAACCGTGTGCCTGTCATATGAACAAAGATAGGAGCTTGGAATTTACAGGAGCACCAACAGCCCTAATATAAATAATTTAGACAAAGGTCCAAATAGCTACGTATTCTGAAGAAAAAAAAGAAAGCCTTACCATCATACAACAAAGTGAAAAAAATATACTGTATTCAGCTTTCAAAATAAAAGGCTGCACACAATTTAAGTGCCCAAAAATGCTGTAATTACATGCTCAGTTCAAATACTGATTGCAGACACACTGATTATCAAGACAGTGCCAAGGCTTTCACTCTGACTGGTACAAAGGCAGAGTCTGATGTTCATCTGAGACTTCCAAATGGGTCAATCGAGGTTGAAGCCTTTTGGACCAGACTCTTGTCGATACTTCCAGGATGAAGGAACAGCAGGCCACGAAGGTTTCAAAATGCCTGAGGTTCTAACTGTTCATAATATCTGTAATCAAATCTTAGCCAAGCCAGTACTGGTCACTCTGAAACAGGATGTAGATTTAGAAAGATTAGATTATCAGTAAATGTCAGTAAATATTGATTTCACCATATACTCACAAACCAACAAAAAAAATTCCACCAATAATAACTGAAATTTACAGATAGGCAAAGTCAGAAAAAATGCTACTTGAGAATTTAGTTTGATTTAAAGATATATAGAAATGTGATGCCGACAACTTGTGTTTTAAAGGTTGCAAACATTTTACTTTTTGAATCTCAACATCAGTCTTCATTAATCAATCATCTGACCCACCCATAATCTCCAACAAATTTGAAAATATAAAATTGATAAAAAATAAAAGAAAAAAAAAGGCTTTGAACCCATAATTTTGTACAACTCAGAACATTTTAATTGATAAAAATTGAAAAGAGCTTCAAAACAAACATATTACCCATCAAAATTTTAAAAAAATTAAAATTGAATTCTGCCAGGCCTATCCAGAAGAGATACCATCTGTCATCACTGAACTGTACTTTTTTTAAAATAGCAATTGCAGAAAAGCCAGTCTTCCAGAGCTAGTACTGAAAGGCATCAAAAGTTTCAGAGCTCTGTCCTTATCAGGCTAACTCCTCTCGTTCTAGGCAAAAAGTGGCTGAGCTGCACTTTGTTGAATTTGAGCTTGGGTCCATCATCATATGACAGTTCAATCAACTCTTTCTTTCCTCAGCTGAGATGCCATCTGACAAGGTGTCTTCTATTGAAAATGGGTATCCGATCCTTACCTGGGCACCAGGCAACTTGACCTCCAAGCTGCTCTTATTCCCAGTTCCCCTCCAGTTCCCTCTGAGCCAGAGAGCTCTGCCAGTCCCACTGCAGTCCCTGGAATCTCTGAGAAGTCTCTCTTAGTCTCCTCATGTGCTGATCTCAACTCCTTCCCTGGATTCAGAAGACCCACGGCCTCCAACTTGGGCTGTATTGTGATTCTAGCAGGGTTCCATCCCAGGGAGCCTCTCTCCTGACTCAGTGTTCCCCGGCAATTGTCCTCTCCACGCTGTCTGCCTTCTTTCTCCTCCTGGGAGTCACCTAACAGCCGGGTTGTATATTAAAGGAAGTAGGTAGCTGATTAACACCTCCCCACTCTCCAGCTAGTCTGCTGCTTCCTTGAAGCAGACCTCTGTTTCTACAAAGGGGCTATATATTATGGAAACAGAGATTAGCTAGCCCTGGGTTCCACTACTCCTTAAAGGGGACAGTCATAGTGTACCACTTCCAACAAGCTTAGGTCTCACAGTTTCGGGACTGTGAATGTATAGCATAACTATCATACTGTGTGTGAAGATCTGCAACACCAAGTTTTTGAGGACAGGTAAGAATGTCATATAGGCTAGTCTGATGGCTCTGAACTAATCATGTGATTTGGGGAACAAGTTCCTTGAATCTGTATGTGCTCCAAATGAGCTCTCCAACCTGTCCCTCTGCAATAATATGTTGTGGTATTAAGACCCTCTAGTCTGTCTGATGTTTCCCCAGATAATAGACTGGTCTGAGTCAGTGCTGAAAGTCTGGCAAGTGGCATCAAATCATGTACATGAATGCCAGCATGTGGCCTAGCATTGCAAGATATGTTCATATTGTCGTAGTTGGTCATGATAACTAGAGCATGAGTGAAAGCTTGTAGTCACTGGAACCTGTCCTTGGGCAGGTATTCCTTCTCAGACCTGGAGTCAAACAAGGATCCTATGAACTCTATCATATGTACTGGGGTAAATGATTATTTTCCATTCTCTAGAAAGCCCAGCTGGGTGAAAGGGGTCGAGCACATTACAGTTTGTTACTGCCTCCCACTATGATGTACCTGTCATCTGTCAGTCATCCAAGTATGGGCAAATGCAGACTGCTACCACAGCAAGGCATTTCATGAAGACACTCTGTGCTGTGCAGAATCCAAATGGCAGTGCCTTGTGCTGGTAATGATTTTACTTCATAGTGATATCTGTGGGCTGGATGGATGGCTACATGGTAGCAAGTGTCCTTCGAGAGCCACAAATTAGTCTTGAACCTGACAGGAATGGAAAGATTGAGGCAACTGCTACCATCTTGAATTCGAGCTGCTATGTACATTTGTTCAGTCTCTTCAAGTCTAGGATAGGACAAAAGACTCCCTGTTTGTACTTTGGAGGAAAGTACTAATGGAGTAAAAAATATTCCATATTTCTGTGGAATCTCTTCTATGGCTCCTAGACGAAGTAACAAGGGCACTTTTTGTAATAGGCTTTTGAAGGAAGGGAGATATGTGTGGAAGTGAACAGGATAAGAAGAAGTTACTCACCTTGTGCAGTAACGATGGTTCTTCGAGATATGTCCCCCTATGGCTGCTACATTGTAGGTATATCTGCTCCCCCACACCTCTGATCGCACATTTCAGGTGTTCAAAGGGTGGTCTAGTTAGGGTCTTTAGAACTAGACTGAGGTCCCATGCTGGAGTTGGGTGTCTGATGTTCAGGAATAGTTTTCCTATGCTCCTGAGCAATTTTCATGTTGTTGGATGGGTGAATACCAAATATCCATCCACCTGCTGGTAGAAGGCCGTTATGTCCCAAAATGCACTTGGAGTGAGCTAAGAGTGAGACCAGCCCTTTTAACATCTAGTATATAATTTAGGATCAAGGGAAAGTAGGAAGATGTCAGAGAAACTTGTTTGGAACTCCATAAAATTTGGAATTGTTTCCACTTTTGCAGATAAGCGCGATGAGTCCTACATTTTCTATAGTGTAGTAACACTTCCTTCAGCTCCTTGGAGCAGCAGCTCTCTCTGTGTGGGAACCACAAGGAGCGAAGCCTGAAGCTAGAGGATCTGTAAGTTGGGATGATGGATCTGTCTATCATTTAGGGAGAGTAGGTGAGGAATGGGTTGAAGAAGAATTGGAGGACACACTGCTAGCTATGTCATGCATGGGTACCACACTTATCTTGGCAATGTGGGTGCAATCAGTATAACTCTTGACTTTTCCTGAATTATTAATAGGACCTTTGATATCAGAGGGAATGGAGGAAAAGCATATAGCAGCTCTCTGCCCCACTGAAGGAGGAAAGTATCTCTTAGGAACTGTTCCCCTATTCTAGCTCTGGAGCAGTAGCGGGGACATTTCTTGTTCTGGTAAGTAGCAAGCAGGTCTGTGGTTGGGGTTCCCCATCAACTGAATATATTGTAAAGAACTGTTGCGTTCATTTCCCATTCATGATCATGTCCAATCCCCAGAATCACTGGGGTGTTCACTTCCAGCTTCCCTCTCAGCCCTATACAGTTCCAATAAGGAGTCAGACAGCGACCAAGATGACTTCTCCTCTCTGGCCTCACACCTCTAGCTGTCTACTTCCAGTTATTTTTACTTATTTACAAACTTAACTCAATATTAGTGAAAACTGAAGTTCTTATTTTTTTAAGATCTCCTCAGCATTACTGTAGAACCTCAGAGTTAAGAACAGCAGAGTTATGAACTGACCAGTCAACCACACACCTCATTTGGAACTGGAAATACACAATCAGGCAGCAGCAGAGACAAGACACACACAAAAAGAGGCTGGGGGGGGGAGGGAATAAAGTACAGTGCTGTGTTAAATGTAAACTACTAAAAATATAAAGGGAAAGTTTAAAAAAAATTTGACACGGTAAGGAAACTGTTTCTGTGCTTGTTTCATTTAAATTAAGATGGTCAAAAGCAGCATTTTTCTTCTGCATAGTAAAGTTTCAAAGCTGTATTAAGACAATGTTCAGTTGTAAACTTTTGAAGGAACAACCATATGTTTTGTTCAGAGTTATGAATATTTCAGTTACAAACAACCTCCATTCCTGAGGTATTTGTAACTCTGAGATTCTACTGTACTTTTTTCTGTTGCCACAAAGCTAGAGAGAAAATAAATGCTACTACCAATCACTCAGTCCACAAAACTCTGACTATCCCTGTGAAGCTGCCCATAATCCCTCCTGGCACTCAAGGTATTTTTGCCAATGCTCAAGCCACGTGGAACAGGTTGTGGGAAACAGAAGGGCTAGCTAAGAGAATGGTTTCAAACTTGACCTACTTTCAAAAAATAAGACATATGGAATGCCACATTTGATTACAATGATTTGGTCAATTACAGCCTTACGGAGCTGTATGATGCTGAGTGCAGTGTCAAGATCAGACAAGCGGAAAGAAAAGGCATATTTTCAAAACAACACTTGCACGCATGCCCTTCATGCTGAAAACACCCCTGACAGATTTCAGTTTTCTACTGAATCCAGAAGAAATTTAATACAAGTACACGATGTAACCAAATTCCCAAGCACTACAGACCGATTCCCTGAGGGGAACTGTACATTAAAGTACATTGCTCCCAACTGGTGAACAACAAATTATATGCTCAGTGAATGATAAACCCCATTTTAGTATTTATGTAAGAAAACATGAGAATCAAGAATTGTGCCAAATGTAAAAGATGTGAGGTATAAAATTGCCATGCTTTTAACTCAGATAATGTACAAATACAGGAAGATATATTTGTAATCAATGAGGCTGTTTGTTTAAAGAATAAATCAGCTCATCTTTTTGGTATTTTCTGTTTTTCCTCTACAATATTCCTGTGATGGTTTATTATTTGCATTTAAATGCACATTAACACTGACAGCGATGATGTTTAAAATCAGTAGTAATGTTCAATATATTTAAGGTCAACTGTATTCTAGTTGAGATTCCTCTCCCAACCCTCAGACATGCAAGAATACATACCATTAAAAACATTAAAACAATTTGTTTTCTTTGTTGGGAACTGGATCCTATGGACATTTTTAAGTCAGGCAAGCATTTGTAACTGAGAAAGAATCCCTTCATCATGCTGTTTGTTTGGCCTCTGGAAAAAACAGCATGCTATCAGTTGGAAAGACACAATCCACAACATCACATACCTGACTACCATGAAATATACAGTTTGTGACTGGGAGGGAAGAGGAAATGGGAAGTTGAGGTTATACTCTGGAGCTTCACCACCAATATTGTGGAATTCAGAGGAGCTAGCTACATTCAGCTTTCAAGGCTGATGGCAGGCTCCAGGAATGCAGAGAGGTTTGTAAGCAATGATACTAGAGTTAATCCTTTCACAGAAAGGGTCCAGAAAGATCTTAATATTTTACTTGGCTCTAAATGCAGTCCACATTACTGTCCCATCTCCATAGTTGTTTTTCCCCCTCCAAAGGAGCCATATGAAGGAACAGGAATACTAAAAAATTTAACCATCTCCATCTACTGAAACACGCTGAATACTAGTATTACAGATGTTACCTAATGAGGTTTGCCTAAGGGAACTAAGGATCTAACGTTATAACTCATGGGACAGTATTGTACAAACAAACTTTAACGTCCAGCTTGGAAATGATTATTCCAACAGATTTTTAGTTGAACATCTAGCAGCTATTCAGCCACTTCTACAAGCTTATAAACAAACTGCTCAACTGCTCATTGAGAATGCTCAACTTGTAGACTGAGTGGGAAAAAATAGAGCCCTACTAATGTTTATAGATACTATTAATTTAGACTGCGTAACCACTCAACAACAGAGATGCAGGTTTAAAATCCAACGACAGAACAGCTCTCGTGGAATTTTTATTTTTTAACATGGAAAAGATGTAAATTTAGAGATACGGACATCTACTTATTTCAATGCATGATTCAGATTAAAGAATAGAAACTACCATGAATTTCATATGAGCAACTCAGAAATCTATTTATGCTTTAGCTATTTAAAACACAAATTACTCAGAACATATTTTACTGTTTAACATTCTCACCATCGAATTTAAGTTTTGTGTATTCTTTTCCATGACTGACATCTAGTGGTAGCTCTTAAAAGAGCCACTACAAGAACTCCATAATAGTTTTCACACAGACTGAAATGAAATCAGTAATGGAATAGAACTAGGTAAATTCATGGAGGACAGGTCCATCAATGGCGTCCCTAGCCTCTATTTGCCAGAAGCTGAGAATAGGTGACAGGGGATGGATCACTTGATGATTACGTATTCTGTTCATTCCCTCTGGGGCATCTGGCATTGGTCACTATTAGAAGACAGGATACTGGGCTAGATGGACGTTTGGTCTGACCAAGTACGGCCATTCCTATGTTCTGTTCAAATTGTTATCTACTTGGAGAGTTCCTCATAAGCAGGTTGACATGAGATTACAGGACTCACAGCTGAGCCGTGCTTTACCAAGATCTGAGTTGTGAGTAAGTTTCCTTCTAATTTTAGAGGAAAGTAAAACATTTGTTTTTATTTAAGAAACTATTTTGATGGGAGTGATATTTTTTATAGTAGTATCAATAGTCTCTCCTGTGGCAGAATGTAGAGGTTCAAATCACGGGTCTTTCTTCCCAGGATCTCCTCATTATTTGCCAGAGGTAATATTATACCACCAGTCTTAATTACAGCACATTTACATTCAAGTGCAAGCAGTCTGTGCCTTCAGGTTCAACCTTTCAAATAAAAATTCTCTTGTAGTACTACATCCCCACCTGGAGAAGTCATTCATTTACAACTTGACCTTGCAGACCAGGGGAAATACTCATCACAACAGAGAAACAATTATCATAGTAGATTTTTCTCTGCATATCCCTAGGCATGCAGTTCCTCTTCTGCACAGTACACTGTGCCAGCCAAGATCCTCAAATCACTGGTACCACCTTGTGACATTAATACATTTGTTTCCTTTCAAAGACACTTAAAATTTCTTCATTCTATTAGTGTTTTACACAGCCATGGGATAGGTATCAAGAAATTCACATAAATAAAGCTGCAAGACATATTAAAAATTTCGCATTGTGCTTTGGAAGGCTCAGTGATTTAGACTGGGATACAGACCTTCACCCTTGATCCAGACCAGGTTAATATCCAATGAGAGAAATCATTACCTCATGCCTGTTCAGTAGATTATTTGAAATAAATTGATGGGTTTAGTATATTTTCTAAGGGATGGGTGTCCAATGTTATAGAGCCCATACTATACAGTGTTAGCCAAAAGGCCATACATTAAGTGATTAAGAATACCTTCTTCACTTCTAGAAGTGACACCTTCACAAAAGAGATGAGGTGGGAAAGCTTACCTTTTCTGTGGCTAAATTTTGTAATTCTCAGTGCAAGGATTGTCTTACTCTCTTTGTAAAGTGCTATGCATATTTATTGTGTTCTACAGCAATAATACAGGATTTTCTATTTCAGGGCTGCCAGTCTAGCACCTTTATTGAGCACTAAGCACCCCTTTAAAAAAAAATCCAACACTTTCACATCATAGGCTTATCCATTTAAAGTTTCAAACTTACAAGTATTTTTTCCTCAAGACATCATTCAGAAAAAATTTCAAATATTTTCACTCTGAGATCTATTATTTATTGATTTATTGCATTTTTAGTGTGAATTTCACTTACCTAGAGGAGAGGAGTCATTTAATAACTTTATTTCCCTACCCAAATGCCAGTCTAAGTGCCCAGCTATCCTGACGCTAGATTGTGACCTGAACATTCATATTGTCTCAGTTAAAAAAACTGAAAGTGGAAAGTACATGAAGGTCTCTGTCCACAATGCCTCACTAATCCTGCGATCTGCAAACCATATGTTGTTTCTATGCACTGTAGCTAGAGAAAAAGTATTAGATAAAACTATAGCAAAACAGGAGAAGATTCTTCAAAATAAATGAAAACCCTTAGTTCACTCTAACCAACCACCACCGATCAAAATGGTCATGACTGTGATAATTATCGATAACCACCTGTTTAATTATGTAAATACCTCATTTCCATATTCCAGCTCCCAGTCCTAAATTTTGTTTTGCATCTCAGCCAATAAAGAAGATACATTCAGTATTTCAAAGACATAAAGTTGTTTTTCTATACATTTAACTATCAGCCTATGAGAGTTAACTAGGAAATACACAGGCCAGCTCAAAGGACAAGAGAGCACTTCAGCTCCTGTAGCCTTCAGAGCCAAGAACCTGAAAAGGCGTGGTTCAATTTTGGTATTGGAAGTCCATCAGATTAACCTGTAGGGGGTCTCCATTTTCAGCATACTTACTAAGTGCAGTCCCATTTGTTTGGCAGAATTTAGATGAGTCCGAGCCAATACATCATGATAGATTCCAGCTAAGTTAGCTGTTGATAGAGGCAGCAGGTTACATTTGGTTCCTGGAAGGATATTGCTTCCATTCTCAAAGTCAAAATTGGAGATTTTCCAATACTAAAATAGCTGCCACAAATCTCTGGGGGACTCAGTATGAGGATTTTGAGGATCATACTTTTTGCATCCATAAAATAGGGCCAAAGCTAGAGGGATAACAGCCATCCTTTACAATGTTGGCCCAACAGTCCTTCACTTTTTAAATTTGGGTTGCAGCTCTAAAAGAAAGACTATCTTCAAAAGAAGCCAGTGTTTTATTGATTAAAATATATGAAAGCTTTCAAAAAGAGTAGAATTAAATGAAAACACTAAAGATTTTTAACACTTGGACTTTCATATTTATACTTTTGACTCTCAGGAAGTCAATTTATGTTCACATTTAGATCTTGCATAGGCCATGTTTTTCCCCACTATCATAACTGCCGAGAACAAGCATAGGCACTTTCAATTTCTTATCTTCAGTTGACAAGAACATAGTTATTGGCTAATACTATAGGAATTAACCTGGAACATTATATTGTGAGAGGTTTTGTTCTTTATTTGGTATGGCAGCTCACTTACTAGGAATCTGGTTCTTGAACTGTGCCAAGTCACTACCACAGGGGCAGTTTACACCCTTACTCTGTAAAAGACTTCATGTCTCCCTATATACATTCTAAAGCAAATATTGAACAAGTTCTCTTGACCTACATATATTACTGTTTCCTCATAATCCTAAATTCCACCTACTTGTGATCTTGTAGACTATGCAAATATTCCCTGCTTTGGATATCTGATTTTTAATGAGGAGACAGCCAATATCAGAACTGCCAGGAATATTACTACAAAGCACTTAAAATTAGATTTAGAGGGATCAGTGATATATCAAACCTTCTTGTAAAAAAACGTGAGACAAGTATGCAGACACAAAAAGGTTTAACCACCTTTTGATGTATATACATAAAAAGCTCTTTTCCATCAAAGGGAGAAGAGACTATAAAAGTCAACCACCGAAAAAAAAAGAAGAGCAGGAAGCTAGGCATAGAGAAGTTACCAAATATGGGGCGAGAACACTCCATTACGTGCATGGTCACACATTACTGAAGTGAAGTCTCCCAGGAACTGAGATGAACACTTAACATTTGAAATAAGCACTTAACTAAAAATCAGTTAAATTCCTCATCACTACTATATTACACTGTGTACCAATCAATTAGTTCACTAGTGACTATGTTTTTACAATGTTACTAGTAAGAACTCTTAACCGAAGCTGAAGAATGGAAAGGAATGATGGATTTATGGTTTAGGCACTGGACCAGGACCCAGGCAATTGAGGCAATTCCCAGCTTTGCCACAGACTTCCCATGTGACATTGGGAAAGTGACTTACATCCCTCAGTGCCACACTTCTCTATATAGAACAATCTCATAAAATATGTTCCTATCCCCCTACATTCTTATTCCTTAAATAAGAGGGTTAGTTTCATTGCCAATGAAGAGATTTCTTGACGCTACTCCCAACGCTAATCAGATAGGACAGATGCAGGTAATTTCCCCCCTTGATTCAAATGCTTTCTTGATGATGCATCAAAGCTAAGATGTAAGGTTCATTTTTCTTCTGTGTGGTGCCAGTGGTATCTTCTTCAGCATCTCTAGCCAAGAGACAGCCAGCACTGTTGGCACAACACCATATAAACATGGAGGTACAATACAATGATGCTCTATGTGCTAACTTATATGACTGCAAGACAAAAAGCTAAAAGCTAGGGTATTTATACTGCACACCCCTTTCTCATTTCACAGAATCTTAAAGGTGGTAGAAGATGTTGCTTGTTTTGAAGGTAAACCATCTGGTTCAGGAAAGATCCTAAAGCAGATGCAACAGTAGCCACATTAAGCATTTTTAGTGTGTAGCAAAGATCTGAAGCAATTAGTTTTCTCTTTGTGTAGGTCTTCCAAAGAGTTTAAGAAACACTGCCCTTGAAGGTCATTATCATTTTTAAAGGCTATCAATGATTTACATGCTCAGAGCCCATGTTTCTTTAAATGAAAGCCATTTCGATGAGCTTTCTTCAAGTTATCTTCTTATTCCTTCACAGTTAATTAAGTTGAAGACTGTGTTATGATGTTGAAGGAGCAACGCAGAAGCAAAAGACTCCTTTATCTGTTTTCTCCCTGGCAAGATACTGTATAAAGTGAATCTCAATGAAAAAAATTAGTAGATCAAGCATATTTATACTCTCTCTCCTACCTTCTGAAGGTTAAAAGTAAGACAATGAATAAAGAAGTGAGAGAAAAAGGTAGGTGGGGTAATATCTTTTATTGGACCAGCTTCTGATGGTGGAAGATAAGAAGCTCAAAAGCTTGTATCTTCCACCATCAGAAATTGGTCCAATAAAAGATATTCTTTCATCTGCCCTGCGACCAACATGGTTGCAATAGATAGCACTGCAAACAACCATGAATAAGCTTCAGGCATTCCTTTCTAGTCTGAAAATCTAAGCAATGCCCAATGAGCTTTGTACATTTCTACAATTAAAGTAGCCAGCTGGAGCTTTTCCTTCAGATACAATTAATGCTAGCTTAACAATCTTCTTCCATTTGCTATCTTTTAAAAGCTTATAGTTTTAGTTCCCTTGGCCAATTCTCTCCCCACCAGTGGACTTACACAGTGATAGATAAGTTATCATTCTTACCTACAGCCAGTGCTGCTCTCTGTTTTTGGCCCCCCTCTGTAAAAAAACAAACATACATTATGAAATAACATTTTCTGCATCTAGATTTTATAAAGCATTTTAATAAATATTAAATGGTTATAAAAGCCTACGCTTAAGATGTTTAACACACACTACCTAGCATTATAAAAAGAATATATATCTGTTTGATCCGCTGTACTGTTCTCTTTTGAAACTGCTGAACATATAGAACACTAGCGGTGAACAGTACTGAGACCTTTTACAAGTGTTGGGGTTTTTTAAACAAGGGCTCAGTACCACATGCTAGTTCGTTTCACTGATAGATATCAGACTAGACCAAGCAGTTCTGATTATTTTGCAACTTGGATTCAAAATTTGTTTTTAGAGGAATTTGCTAGCTTTAATTTAGCCATTAACACACATATGCCATCATTATGTTAATCTCTAGGTTCTCAATACAAATAAAGGCCAAAGTTTTCAAATACTGTAGGAGACTGAGAAGCTTTAAAAGACACTAAGTATCATGAGACTCTTCTGAAAATAGAACATCAGAAGGTCTGGCTCCAGTGCTCAGAACATGCTTCTTTTAGAAGTCTGCACCTGTGATAAATACATCAAAGGATTACATCTGTGCAGTGAGGAAGGCTATATGGCTCCTGAACAGCTCTAGCCTGTGCTATATGTTATTTTCATCAACTATCGAACATTTTAGGGTTAATATAAAAAAGAAATACTATTAAAATATGTTAACAGCATGCCTCAAAAGAAAGCAGGGAAATCCACTGAATCCAGTGCAGATCCCAAGCTAGAATCTGCAATATTTTCTACTGATAACAGTACCAAACAAGAACACTCAGCAGGTACTGCAGCACCAGGAGAGACAGGGATGGAGGCAGAAAGAAGAACCCCAGTTAGCCCCCTGCCCGGCAGTACCCAGTTCAGATACTAATAATCTCAGACTACTTTTGTGTGCGTGCACGTGTACACATAGGTAGTGTTTAGTACATTAGAGCCCCAATTCCTGACTGGGGACTCTTTGTGAGTGAGTAGCATCTACTTTCTCCTCTACTGACTGGCTACTGGCTCCTGCCCTCTTTCTTACAAATAATAACCAACATTAGCTGCTTCTTCCACTGATTCTCAGTCTGAAGGTCACACAGTGGCTTTGAGAGATCATAACAACCCCACCTTTCCTCTCTTTTTTATGCCTTCTTTAAAAAAAAAAATGTTTATAATCTTCATAGTCACAGACATAACCTCGAACCATGAATGAGCATAAACCAAAGCAGTGATGCCTGTCTGAATCTATGGACAACCTGAAATAATACCCAAGACATATGAACTGCCTGAATTGTTTCAGCCAGAGCCCTGTGGACTACTCAAATCTACAACAATGGAATTTGGCATTTTCCCAGTATAACATAAAATCAGAACTTTTGCCATAGCATTTGCCAGTTTGCTGCAGCCAAGCACCTAACATTCTGTTTAATCTCCCTGCTCTGCTGGGACCTGCCTGCAGCTGCTTCTTGCTCTCCAGTTTTCTGCTCGAGGGTTAAATACATTGGACTATTGTGCATGTGCCCTACCCTATTCCATGGAGCCTGGCATCACAGCTAGGCTTGACAAGCCGGTCAGCTGACTGGACAAATAATGTCATCTGCCCAGTAACTAGCCCCCTATTATTTGACCAACTGTCAAATACTCCTGTAAGAATGTCCAGATGTAGGCAGTGGCCTATCTTTTTGATTGTACCATCTGTTACCAAGCCTACTTAAATGTCTCGATCAATAGCCTTTACTATATGCTAATGCCACCTGTTGGGAAAAAGGTGAACTAACTGAAAGCTGAGCATCTTCTAGATGTGTCATTAAATCTTCTAGAACAAACATTATGTATTTTTATATCATTACTGTGCTTTGAAAACTGCCAAGTACATGAAACAATTTAAAAGACATGCTTCCTGCCCCAAAGAAACTAACTCAGAAGGGAGTGAGAGGAGAGGAGGGTTCAAAGTCATTAACCCTCTCTTCAAACACAAAGAGAAAAAAATGTCCAGACATTAAGCCTCTTCTTTAAACAAAAGTATCACAGCTTTTAATTGCCCCAGCATCTCCCTCGCACTTTCAAAGCAGACAGCCCACATTAAATGCCCAGGTAAATAAACCACAACTCCTTCCCTCAATGAATATCCCATTTATAACCTCCCTCTCGCCCACTTATCGTTAGAACCTGCAGGGCTGGACCGGGGGGTTCTCAGCTGCTGATGCCTCCGCATCACCACAGGAGGCTCAAGCTGAGCTTCTATGGGAGGACCCTGTGAGGCTGGGCTTGGCAGGAGGTACAGGCCAGCAGGACTTGAGTGGTGGCCCCTCACAGCCCTCTGAGTGGCCAACACTAGTACTTAAACAAAGAAGCCATGAAGGGTAGATGCCTGAGCAACACCACAGACTGCCTGCCTGTCTCTGTTCCAGATCCTTGGTTGTGATTGACCCCAGTCTCCAGCTTCTGACCCTGGTTTGTCCTCATCTTTGCTCTTCGATTGCTGTCTGTAACCCGGCGCCTGATCCCAATCTCCTGGTAACCTGACCCTGCATGCCTCCAGACACCTGATTCTCAGTTCACTCTCCGGCCTGTCTCAGACTCTGATCTACCAGTACCCAACTCAACCTGGATCCCAACTCTTGTCCCAACCATTAGATCTGACCACCCTTGTCCCAGTCATGACACATACCTCAGCCAACCATTACTGATAATATAAAAAGTTCTGCGTTAATGACAGGAGTATGACATCACATCTTGGTAGAGGAACCTCCCTTTCTATTCTGTTCCTCTTCTTCTTGCTTATGAGTCCATTGGTTTGCTACAGGGCTGTCTGCCTCCCTCTCTCTTCATAGGTAATAAAGGTAATAAATGGAGATATACCAATCTCCTAGAACTGGAAGGAACCTTGAAAGGTCATCGAGTCCAGCCCCCTGCCTTCACTAGCAGGACCAAGTTCTGATTTTGCCCCAGATCCCTAGGTGGCCCCCTCAAGGACTGAACTCACAACCCTGGATTTAGCAGGCCAATGCTCAAACCACTGAGCTATCCCCTTCATGTTATCTAGAAGTCTACAGGGGTCCTGGAAAGAAGGGGCAGCATGTCCTAAAACACCGATTGGTTGGAGTCTTCTGGCATAGCACCAGTTAGAAACACAACTGAATGGCTACTGGTTGATTGAAATAGAAGAGATACTTCATAATCTAGAGAGCATTCCAGAAGTAGTGAGACATTAACAACAGTGACAATGAATTATACAGAATCCAAGAAAGCCTAAATAATTTGTATGCTGTTGGTTTTGTGTGTTTGTTTTTTTTACTAGACATGGAAAAAAACTGTTAAAGTTAAGTGCACATTCTATTCTTCTGAGTAGGAGACACATGAAGACAGAAAGGAGAAACACTTGTTGAATTTTTGTGATGTGTGTGTCCAGTCATACATCTGCAACAAAATTTGTTTTCTTCTGTGCATTTCCCTACTTCCCTTTTGGCAGCAGCATCAGAACGCATGTAGTATTTGATGAAGACAGTAATATGAGTGACAATTAAAGTAAAGGTAATTGCATTTTTTCATTTTTTAATACAAATTTTACTATTTCATCTGCTATAGCATCAAAAACTCCTAATCCACGAAAGTCTTCAGATGTTCATCAAATTGGTATTAAGACATTTTTTAACAGAATGTCCAAGGACCAGAAAAACAAACTTGACTGTATGTTTATTAGAGCTATTCAAGCTAGCAATACATAATGTCATATGGCTGAAAAACCTTAAATGCTAGAATTTTTTCATAAGTTGTATCCAATTTCTGAAGTGTCAAGTAGGAAATGGTTGCAGGAAGTCTTCTGAATCCCAAAATGGACAATGTGAAAAAGAGTTGGTGTTCTTATTGCACAAGCTCCTCACGTGTCTTTAGTGTCTGATGGATGCCGCAACATTCACAATGAGAATGTAGGCAACTTCATGGTGGTAATTCCACAATCAATGCACAACTGAGTTTCACCACATGGCTCAACATATTTCTGACCAATTAAAAAATGTAATCAGAGAACTGGTCCATTGAAGGTAATTTCAGTTGTGACTGACAATGCAGCTAATATGAAAGCTGCCTGGCTCTGTTAATAAATCAGTATCCAGACCTTGTGTGTTATGGATGTGCTGCCCAGATAATGCAGCTTTTCATAGGTGATGTTAAAGATCTGACAACTTTCTCATCATGTGTCAAAAGTGAAAAGCATTGTCAAGATTCTCAAAAACAAACATATACTAGAAGCCATTTTTCATCATCGATTGGCTGGGTTATGCCCACGAGTATCCACACTCACATTCTTGATGACAGTATCTTTTGGATGCAAAACTCAAAATTCATTTCACTGCTTGAACCCATAAGCTCAGTCCATTCAGAATATGGATAATGATAGTTACACACTGTCTGATGCCAAGGAGGAGTTCTTGAATGTTAAGGAATATTCGTGGGAATACTGAATACAGTCCACTTACAAAAGCTAAAGAGAAAATGACAACAGAATAATATCATTGAAAAATCAAGTGATCACTCCAACACATAATGTTGCCTACCTTCTGGAGCACATTTTCAGGGCCAAGACCTTTCTGATGATGTATTTAATTCACATTGTGATCTCGTGGTGGCTTTTCCCAATTTAAAGGAAATACAAACAAGCAATTCTGATGGAGGTAGCAAATTATAAATCAAAAAGTCAAAAACAATTTGAAATGCAATCCCAGCAGTTGAATCAAAACAGTTTGCTCCTCCATCACGCTGGAAAGGGTTGTGTCCTCCTTGCTCTTTAACTGGAGTGGCAGAAATTCTTTTTAACACTTTAATGTTCAACTGCATGTGCAGAATGAAACTGGTTGGTTTGGGGAACCATCCATGTAAAACCCAAATAGACTGAGGACCTCCACTGCTGGGAAACTGGTGACCATGGATCACAATCTACGATTAGAGAAGAAAATGGCAGATGAAGATTTAACTAAGTATTCATCTGATGAAGAACAAGGAGATACTGATGATATAGACAAAGCAGCTGAAGCAGATAAAGAGATGATAATGAAAAACAAGATGCTTGTAGAACTGGCCCACCACTTGCTAGTATAATATGTACATTTAAAAATCCCTGGTTTCTTTTATAGTTCCCATGTTTTTTATTTCTGTTTCATTTCATTTTTCTTTTGTAATTCTTCGGTCTTGAATAGCATTCACATTTAACTGCTAACCTAACATTTTGTAATTAGGCATAAGTTTCTACGGCCAAGCCAACTAGAGACCCTGAACTCCTACTCTTTTTTGTTACTGTTATAATAAATTAATGGTTTAAAATATTTGACCATTTTTGACAGTCAATTGACCGATTACACTGGTCTACAATTTTTGAGAAGTCGTCTGCTTCAGAGATAAAATGTGGTATTTATTATGTATTTTGATGTGCTGAATTCAAATATGACAATTAAAACAACTGATTGGCTACTGTTTCTAAGATATTTAAGTTTTTACATTTTATTGTCTATGTATATTGGCGTAGATAGTAAGAGTTTTAATCATAAATTGTAAACCTAGGTCTTTTCATGTGTTTATGGTTGCTTTACATGATAATATTTCACCTGTCCTGTTTATGTAACACTTTAAAAATCAGCAAAGGTTATATAAATAAAATTTATTATGAAACAAAAGGCAAAAAACTATTATGGTACATAGTTTAGTCCTATTCAGTGTCTACTCGGACGCTTCTTGGCTTGTCTCTTGTATTCATTAATGGAGCATCTCTTGTCACTGTCCAGCAATAGTCTGCAAGCATTGATGGGCTCCATTTGCCCTGATAGCGTTCTCCATTGTTGCAATGTCCCGGTGAAATCGCTCGCCGTGCTCGTCGCTCACTGCTCCGCAGTTCGGTGGAAAAAAATCTAGATGAGAGTGCAAAAAATGTATCTTTAGTGACATGTTGCAACCAAGGCTTTTGTATGCCTTGAGGAGGTTTTCCACCAACAACCTGTAGTTGTCTGCCTTGTTGTTTCCGAGAAAATTTATTGCCACTAACTGGAAGGCTTTTTCATGCCGTCTTTTCCTTGCCACGCAGTGCATGGTCAAATGCATCATCTCGAAGAAGTTCACGAATCTGAGGACCAACAAAGACACCTTCCTTTATCTTAGCTTCACTTAACCTTGGAAATTTTCCACGGAGGTACTTGAAAGCTGCTTGTGTTTTGTCAATGGCCTTGACAAAGTTCTTCATCAGACCCAGCTTGATGTGTAAGGGTGGTAACAAAATCTTCCTTGATTCACAAGTGGTGGATGCTGAACACTTTTCCTCCCAGGCTCCAATGACTGTCGGAGTGGCCAATCTTTCTTGATGTAGTGGGAATCTCTTGCACGACTATCCCATTCGCAGAGAAAACAGCAGTACTTTGTGTGTATCCAGTCTGCAGACCAAGCAAGAGAGCAACAACCTTCAAATCGCCACAAAGCTGCCACTGATGTTGGTCATAGTTTATGCACCTCAAAAGTTGTTTCATGTTGTCATAGGTTTCCTTCATATGGACTGCATGACCAACTGAATTGATGGCAAAACATTGCCATTATGCAGCAAAACAGCTTTTAAGACTCGTCTTCGATGAATCAATGAACAGTCTCCACTCATCTGGATCGTGAACGATGTTGAGGGGCTGCCATCACACCATCGATGTTGTTGCAGGCTACAAGATCACCTTCCATGAAGAAAATGGGACAAGATCCTTTTGACGGGTCACGGAACATGGAAACCCTAATATCACCTGCCAGGAGATTCCACTGCTGTAGTCTGGAGCCCAACAGCTAGACTAGAGCCAATCAACAATTTTAAGCATCATTTTCATTCTCAGTGACCCAGAATTAGTAAAGTTTGACTACATTTATTTCAGAAGCATTTTGGCTGTAGAGCAGTGTTATTTTTGGACCAGTCAAATGCCCAACACTCAGCAGGGAGACTATGATGACCTTCCCTTTCCTATCATTCTTCCTTCTTATTGATGTGTTTCTTGCAGCCTGACTTCCCATTCAGACCAAAGCATGAACTAGAATGCTAGACAGCTTCTACAGCACTTCAATGGAGTTGTCACAACAGCTGACAAAGGATTCTAGGGAGCGCATATAGCTATTAGGAGGAGGAAGCAGTGAACCGTTTGGGGTACGCCATCCTCCTTTAACAAAAGAAAACCATGGAATTCCTCAAACAGCCTATGGGTTCACAAAAATCAGGAGACTTACTATGAATGGCAAATCTGTAAACGTAAGAACTCTCTGAGCATCAGACATGGTATCATTGCAAATAGTAAAAGATGAAAAACCTCAGCTGAGGAAATACTGATCGTGCCCTGTGTTTTGAAGGTCATTAATGTTATACTGGGAACTGCTCCTGCCAATCAAGTCAAAGCCATTCCTGTATCTGATGACACATTTAGTTAATGAATTTATGACACGGATGAAGATTTTCAGGAACTGTTTAGGTGAGTACAGGAGAACCAGTAATTTCCAATATAGATGAAACTACAGATGTGTCTTTTGCCCAACTTTTAACATTAGCCAAACATTAGCTCAGTCTGAATGGGAAGTAGCCATACATTAGGACTTCTCATTTTACTGTCCACTGATAAGATGTGCTACAGGAGAAAACGAAAATATTTACAGTTTACTAACAGTCAGTTCTTGCAGTTGGGTTGGACTGGCATCAGTGCTCTTCTATTTGATAATGTCCAAGCTATGCCAGGAAAACAGCTACCTGACTGGAATCCAGTTTACTGCACTGTAAGCCAATAGGACATGTTCAATTCAGCAGGAAGCTTCAGATGTAAAGAAGATTCCAGTGAAATTGAAAGAGATACCTGATACGTTACTAAAGTTGTGAATTGAAGTAAAAGCATCAAGGCATGCCTCTTCACTATTTTGCGTGAGGTCAGCAACCTCTCTACTACATCAAAGCTCGCTGGCTTTGAAATGGAAAAAAAATTTAATCCCTTGTTTAAACTCAGATATCATGCAAAGACTTTCCTTGATGAATACGTCACTGATCAGCATTAAATGCTTCTCTTCAAAGATGTGATATGATGTGTGTTTTCTCAGCCTGAGTAACATGGCCACCCTAACCTTTCCACATCAGTAAATGCGAGCAGTCTAGTCTACAGGGATAAGGGGGACTCAAGAGTAGTTCCTATACAGAAAATGGGATCCCAATATAGAAAAGGTTGAGCAGCACTGTGTTAGCGGATTTGCAGAAAAAGAGCTTCCTTTAATTTTAGTCCATGTCCCCTAGTTTTGAGATTAGAAAGTTAATACATTTACCTATATAAACCCTTTGGCATGTTAAAAAAGTAAGATTTGATATGAAGAGTTCAATAGCTGAATAACTATGGTTATTAGCACACACAATTATCCTATGTATCTGCATAAACGATGAGTCTAGGAGCAGAACTGTGCATGTCACATGTTTAAAGTCAGGCCCCCTAGAGGATAAAGGAACCATAAACCTGCATAGAGCTTATTATGAAAAAGCAACAGCGCTTATTAACTACTCTCTGTTACAGAGTCCTTTTAGCTACTCACCGCCCAATAACTTTGGCTTGAAAATTGCCATACTTACTCTGAAACCAAAAAAGCTACAAGATTTGCTACAAAATTTGAAGGAGACTCAAACATTTGTTGCATTACAGAAAAGTACAACATTTTTATGAACTGGGTAAAACCTTCTTGATAACTGAATGGTGGGTTCACATCTAACATAACTGTAAACATGACACACACACACACCCGCCAACAGAAAGTGTGCATGAATCCACCAGGAGCTTTTGGGCTGAGTATTGTTTTGATTAAGTGTATGTGGGAGTAAAGCTAGGGAGCATGCTTTTGGGTCTGGCATTGACTAAGGAAGCTTGGAGGGCTGGAAGCTAAGAAATTGCTCCTTTTGATCTTGGTTCCTTTTGTGTTCAGAGACACAGGACTTTGTACATTCCTTGTAAATAAATAAGATTGCATCAAGGAAACACCAGACTCCATCAATTTCTATCACCACCTGGAACACGTCCAAACCTCTGAACTTTGACTAGCTGCTCAGTCAAAAGGAGCAACAATATCAAAATTACTTCTTAAAAACATAAAAAGCTATAAAAATGCTTAGAATGGAGTAATTAGAAATTCACCAGAAAAAAGTGACCAAGAGCCCTAGGGAAAAGACAGATTCTGGAACATAGTACTACAGGAAGTCTCAGGTTAAAATGACTGTTTTACTCCAAGAGGGAAGAAAGTCTGCAGAAGGACAAAGATAAATCTTCTATGCATCTGACGGCAAGGTAAATTGTTTGCATTATGATATACTATTTCCAGCAACATGTACACCACATATACTAGTAGGAAAGCACACCTGGAACTAGGGATGTAAATAACGTGTAAAAGCAATAACTGTGTAACCGATTAAAATTCTGTTGGTTAAATGTTTAACTGGGGAACTGGGGGGGGGGGAGGGGTAGGGTGCACGCCCATGTTTTACACGGAGCTCCACTGCTAGCCCTGTGCCTGGGATCCCTCCTGGTGTGCCTGGCAGCCAGGCGTGCCAGCAGAGTACCGAGTGCAGTGGCAGCTGGGACGCCAGCTGCACAGCCACCACCAGAGTGCAGAGCCAGCCAGCAGGGTGCCAGGTGGGGGAAGGCCAGCCTCTGGTGTGCTGGGCAGTGCCGGCAGCCAGGACCCCAGGCAGAGTTTAATCATTAGCAGAAACCGATAAGCATTAAGCTTATTGGTTAACCGGTCACACTTTTACATCCTTACTTGGAACCTTGCTTAAAGATCAACAAATGGTGGCCTAATTTCAGAACAAATCTCTTTATTATGGGATATTTTAAGTCATGTGCGCTATACCATTCAGAGAAAAATTTTACATGCAATCAAAACTCTTAACTATAAATGTAGATATATATATATATATATATATGGTGGTGCCTTTTAAAATAAGGCCTTACCTTTCAATATTGCTTCTGAACTGTCAAAGGAGCCTGTACATGGAGTGATTTAGCACTGTAACTATTGTTGTAATTAAACAAAAGGATTTAGAAGAGGTCTCATTAATATTTCTCTTCCTCAGATAAGCATTACCTGTGTATTTACTCCCAGAATAAGAGTAGTATACATGGATAATGTAAATGATACATGTAAAATAGGTATCAACTGCAATAATTCCCTTGTGACTACCTGGATCAGCGTTTTTTCTAACACAGGAGCTTCCTTTGATGTTCTGCTGCTAAATTCCATATATGACGTGATCCTGCACCCCAACTAAGTGATTCAGTAATTATGTGGCTGATCTGTACAAACATTATTTATTTCCCAGGAACATACAAAAGAGATGGTGTTCTCAATTTTAATGAGTCAATTAATCCCTTAATAAACAGTATTAGTACTTGAATGATGGGAAACGATAAAATATGAATGACAGACAAGGGTTAAGAGGCTTCTTACCAGTTCCAATTTTTAAAGAACTCTTCACTTCCAGAGGCCCCAATGAGTAATTAGAGCCCCACCAGACAAAGAACTGAACACACACAATGAAAAGAGTCCCTGTCTCAAAGAGCTTACAATCTCGTTGTTTAATATAAAGATCGGGATAACTAGATTTTACTCTATAGCCCTCAGGGTTATTTCCAGCAGGGTATTTAAAATGTGAACAAAGCAGCATGGGCTTTGTGGCATAGTAGGATGAGGGTATGGCTACACTGGCACTTTACAGCGCTGCAACTTTCGCGCTTAGGGGTGTGAAAAAACACCCCCCTGAGCGCTGCAAGATACAGCACTGTAAAGCCTCAGTGTAATCAGTGCGGCAGGGCTGGGAGCATGGCTCCCAGCGCTGCATGCTACACCCATAGAGGATGTGGTTTACATGCAACACTGGGAGACCTCTCTCCCAGCGCTGCTGCTCCGACCACACTCACACTTCAAAGTGCTGCCGTGGCAGCGCTTTGAAATTCCAAGTGTAGCCATACCCTCAGAGAGAACAAGACAGAGAGAGAAGGCCAAGGAGGTGGCACCTTAAGGCTTTTCTCACAGTTTTTGTACCAGTTTAACTATATCTGACTTATAAGAACCTTACAAATGTATCCACAATAAGGGTGCCATAAATTTTAACTGTAATCAGTTTCCAAACAGATACAGTTAAATCGGTACAAAATTTGTGTGTAGACAAGCCTTTAGTCATTACTCTTAGATGGAGAGGGAAGGAGGATAAAAAAAAATGTACTTTATGATCTGGGATAGGACTATCTAAAAAATAATTACCTAAAAGGTACAGAGAGAGGACCCCGGTCAACAACTTGGCTCATCAGGCACACTGGAACTGTCCACTGCCCCACAGGATACAGAGCATTCTTGGAAGCCAATCCAACATCGTGGAAGGAAGTCCCACAGGATCTGAGACCCATAAGTATTACCACTTTCTGATCCAAATGCAAGGTGCACTTGTTTAACCTTGCCTCCACTAACAAAACACATAGCACAAAGAGAAAAGAGTTGAGATTAAATGAGCTATACCCAGGATTATCTGGGTATATCTCACTTAACCATTACCCTTCCATTGCAAGGGCCTTGGAGACTGGTGCACCTCAGTCCCTTCTATTCTCTGCCTGGGCGCACAACTGTCTAGTCTCCTGTGCAGTGTAATATTTTGGCCTAAGTTTGGTTGTTGGGTTTAATATTCAGGCAGTGGGTGGTATTGGTGGCCTGTGACAGACAAGCTGATGTGGTGGTCTCTTCTGGCATAAACTCTCTGACTCTATGAGACATTAAATCCACCTATAGAAAACAATGTCAAAATCAAAGCATTTCCCGTTTTTTCTTTTTATTACTTTTAGACCTGACTGTTTGTAGCATTAAAGAACAGCAAAAAGAGTGCACTGAATTAGAATTTAGTCTTTTGAAATGCTTAACTGTTATAAAAGTCTGAAAAAGAATTTCCATCAAGTCTATCTTACAGCATGGACTATTCAAGGCAGTATGTTTTATTGTGAAGCCTCAAGTGGCTTTTAATATAACTAAAAAGTTAAAAGCCATCAATGGAAGACCAGAAATATTCTGATATGGGGGAGAAAGTGAATCAAACTGGAGGTGCATAAAGAGTGGAGGGGAAGGACAATGCCAGAGGCCAATCAGAATGTAGAATAAAAGTACTCATAGCAAAGTCCTGCCACCCAAGAAAGAAAGTTAAACGCACACTGTTGGGAAGCTAGAAGTCTCTGATTGCTACCAAAATGAGCCTTGCAAATCATACTTCGATATCAGATTTTTTTTTTATTTTTACTAGTATTCAGAAAAATACCAAGTGCTAATTATGCCCAGCTCTAGATGAACATATCCAAATTTATATGGTTAAACTAAATGGAGTCAGTTCCAAATATGAAAATAGCTGCTTAAGGTACAACCCAAATTACGACTTGTAGTTAAATATCTTATTTAATTCTACTCCTGTGTGCTATTCCCAAAAGCACACCTTTATTAGAAAAACAGTAACTGAGGCTACGTCTACACTGCACGATTAATTCGAAGTAGTTTAAACCGATATTACAAAACCGATGTTATAAAAATCGGGTTTGCGCGTCCACAGTGCAATCACAAAATCGATTGCTTGCGTCCCTGGTCCAAGGCTACCATCGATTTAAGGAGCGGTGCACTGTGGGTAGCTGTTCCTCAGCTATCCCATAGTTCCCACTTCCGTGTTGAGAGCACAGTGCCTGACTTGGGGCAGAAACATTGCCCCGAGTGTGTGGGTACAGCCTCACCCCTCCTTTGTGAAGGCAGCAGACAACCTTTGGCGCCTTTTCGTAGAGTGCATTGAGCAAACGCCATACCAGCAATCTTTCCCTTTTTTTTCATTGGTGGGGGGGGGATAAACTG
The DNA here is from genome assembly GCF_003597395.2 of Chelonoidis abingdonii. NCBI lineage: Eukaryota > Metazoa > Chordata > Testudines > Testudinidae > Chelonoidis > Chelonoidis abingdonii. The sequence continues at coordinate 283,999,129 of NC_133770.1, forward strand.
AGGAGCTGTTCCCTGACAACGCCAGACATGTGTTTGAACCTACAGACATTTGGAGCTCAGCCAAGTGGAAATAATTTCAGAGACTGTGCGGACTGTGGGATTAGCGGAGTCTCAGTCCCCTCCCTCCCTTCATGAGCGTCCATTTGAGTCTCTGGCTCCGTTACGCTTGTACGCAGCGCTGTGTATCCTGCAGTTTTTTATTCAACGCTTTGGCATTTCGTGTTCTGTAACGGAGCAGGATACAACATTGTCTCCCCTACAGCGTCAGACCTAGTTTCTCCCGTACGGTCCATGTTGGAGTCTTTTTGGATTTCAGACTGCATTGCCGCCGTGCTGTCAGAGCTCCAGCTGGACAAGCACGAAATTTAATTCAAAAGCTTCGGGGGCTTTTCCTGGTTACCTGCCGCCTGCATCCGTTCATTGATGTCCAGAGTCAGTGGTTGCACTCTGGGATACGCGGAGGCCATAACGTCGATTTCCGCACACGAACCCTAATCGAGTTATCACTATCAAATTTAGCGCTACTCCTTCGTTTGGGAGGAGTTCCGAATCGATTTAAGGAGGCGGTAAATCGATATTAATGCGACGTCATGTGAAGGACAGCGTTAATCGGTATATCGGCCATTAAACCGATTAAGTCGCGTGTAGACCTGGCCTGAGTATATTCATTCTTAAGGTTCCTCAAAGTGCTACCAAAACCCCAACATAACACAGTGAAGTACAGCGAAGTATGGGACACATGTGGGCAACCATAAACATGCACCTGCACAATAGTGAATGGGAAAATTATCCAGCGAACAAGACAATGATGTACTCGTATGAGCAGTGTCATGAAACCTCGAATGCCAAACAGGCTCTGTTTTATTTCCATCCCATATATGTCAAAATGGTAAATTGCATGGTATCAGTCAACTGTGAAAAGATGAATAGTTTAAATTCACTGCACTGAAATTTATGTGCTTCAAGAAGTCTAGTTTATTCCAAATCTGAGTTAGATCACTGGATATCCATGTAGCAATACATATGCTACTTGTTTTTAAAAGAAAACTTATTTTAGAACTGCTGGTGTGGTGTTTTCAAATGTATTACAAATTTAGAACAAAAGGAGCGCTTATATATTTGGAATTTAAAGGAAATAAACAAAAAAAACTAACTAAAAAAAACTAAAAATAGTTCAGTAGTCTAATTTGAACATTGTGTTTAAAATGATCCAGTGTTTAAACATTATCAACAGTGGAGCAGTCTGAAAGAGGTTACATCACCATTGTAATGTTGTCTTCGAGATCTGTTGCTCATATCCATTCCAATAGATGTGTGTGCGCGCGCTGCACGTTCGTCGAAGATTTTTACCTAGCAATCCGGTGGTCGCTGGGCGCCCCTCGATGGCGCCGCTATGGCAGTATATACCCTGCCGACCGTCGCCTCTCAGTTCCTTCTTGCCGCCTACTCCGACAAATGGGAAGAGAGGGGGTCTTGGAATGGATATGAGCAACACATCTTGAAGAACACAGTCAAAGGTGAGTAACGTCTTTCTTCTTCGAGTGCTTGCTCATATCCATTCCAAATAGGTGAATCCAAGCCTTCCTAGGCGGCGGGTCGGAGTGAGAAACTGCAGAGTGCAGGACTGCCGAGCCAAAGGCTGCGACGTCTCTGGATTACTGTACCAGGGCGTAATGGTGTAAAGGTGTGCACCGAAGACAGACGTGGCTCACCATTCTCTGGATAGGCATCGAGCTAAAAAGGCAGCTGACGAGGCGGGCCTGGTCGAGATGCTGGTAACGTGGCCTGGAGAAGCATGAGCTAAATCGAACAAGCCCGGATGCATGCTGTTACCCAGGACGAAATCTCTGGGAAGAAAAGGGCTGGCCCTTCATCCGGTCTGCCACCGACAAACAGTTGGGCGTTCTACGGAAGCGTCGTGTGGTAAACGTCTGTCTCAAATCTGGACTTAGCGTTCAAACTGGTGTTTACTGTGAACCTCCCCAAGCTTATACCCAGCTTGGATCTGTATCCGTGCACACCGGATTTTAAGGTTCCTGGTCACCCGAGTCACCCTACCTTCCCTGGGGACCCCCCCAAGACCAGACCCTGGCTCCCTATCTCATCCCAGCTCCCTCCCCTTTCCCTGGTGCGCCTGGGCGATGCTATACTTACCTTCAATGCAAACCAAGAGAGCTGTTTACCTCCATCGAGGCTATGCATTCAAGTAGTCACAGCTAACACACCAGGAGATCCCCCTCCTTGTCTCGTAGCAGTAACTAAGAAGAAAAACTCAACACAGAGAACAGAGTTGTTCTCCTCTCTTTTCCGTAGCCTGTTTCCCGCCCTGGGACAATAGGAAAGTCAACCCAGAATGTAATGCTTCTCCCCCTCCCTTTTCCGTGAGGGAGAAGATACCTGGTACGAAATTTTTATCCCTTTGCCTCACTAGGAAAAGAAACTCCCACAAGTTTTAAAAGAAATTTATATAAAAAAAAGAAAGAACTTACATATACTAACTCTGCATTAAGAAATTCAAAAAGGAATATGGCTATAAGAAAAATAGGAATAACACTGATTTAAAAGATAGCCCAATTAAAGTCCAGCAAATCAACACCCATGTTAATACAAATTAAGCACATCACAGCATTAACTTTGTTTTCTTTTGTATCACACTTGATAGTAGATATTTGAAAGAAGATGGAGTTAGAAGAAAAGCTTGTTATCACAGCAGGGAAACAAAAAGACCCCGAGTTTCCTGTTCCCTCCCAGACTTAAAAAAATCCAGTTGGCTGATTGGTCCTCTGTCACGTGTTTGGTTCCCTTTGTTCACCCTTTACAGTAAAAGAAATTAACCCTTACTATCTACTTATGACACCTCAACGGTCAATATAGAAGGCGAGGCCCTATGAACGTCTACGAGTGAACCGTTGCTCCCTACGTGAATGTGATGGGCTTGGGGAAAAAGACCGGGAGGAATATGTCCTGGTTGAGATGAAAGGAGGAAACTACTTTGGGGAGGAACCCCGGATGTGGGCGTAACTGCACCTTGTCTTTGTGGAATATCGTGTAAGGTGGGTACACCATCAGAGCTCGAAGTTCAGAGACTCTCCTCGCCGATGTAATGGCTACAAGGAAGGCTGTTTTCCATGACAAATAGAAGAGTGAGTAGGTTGCCAGCGGTTCAAACGGGGGGAACATAAGCCTCATCAAAACTAAACTGAGGTCCCAGGAGGGGGTGGGGCGTCGTACCAAAGGAAAAAGATGCTCCAGGTCTTTGAAGAACCTGGAGACCATAGGGTGGGAGAAGACAGAGTAAGCTCCCTCTCCGGGGTAGAAAGTCGAGATAGCTGCTAAGTGTACACGCAGAGATGAGGTCGCGAGACCCTGCTGCTTGAGATACCAGAGGTAGTCCAGGATATTAGGGATGGGAGCCTCTGTAGGAGCAACATTCTGCATCTGACACCAGCAAGAGAACCTTTTCCACTTGGCTAAGTAAGTGGAACGAGTAGACAGTTTCCTGTTACCCAGGAGAACCTCCTGCACCAGGGCTGAGCAGTGTAATTCCAGCTGGGTTAACCATGCAGGAGCCACGCTGTTAGGTGGAGGGACTGCAGGTCTGGGTGGAGAAGCCTGCCGTGGTCCTGGGTCATCAGGTCTTGATGGAGGGGCAGGGGGATTGGGTCGGCCCTCGAGAGGTCCAGCAACGTGGTGTACCAGTGCTGCCGGGGCAAGGCAGTAGCGATCAGAATCAGTCGAGTCCTATCCCTGCGAAGTTTCACGAGAACCCTGTGCACCATCGGGAAGGGGGGAAAGGCGTAAAGCAGGTGGTTCGCCCAAGAGATTAGGAAGGCGTCTGATATCGAGCCCGGGGCGAGACCCTGGAAGGAGCAGAACCTGTGGCACTTCCGGTTGTTGCGGGAAGCGAAGAGGTCAATGTGGAGAAAACCCCACTTCTGGAAGATGGAATGGGCAATGTCCAGGCGAAGCGACCACTCGTGGGCGAGGAAGGATCTGCTGAGATGGTCTGCTAGTGTGTTCCGGACTCCAGGGAGAAGGACGCCACCAGGTCTATAGAGTGGGCTATACAAATTCCCACAGATGGATCGCCTCCTGACAAAGGGGGGGAGGAGCGAGTCCCTTCCTGCTTGTTTATGTAATGCATTGCCGTTGTGTTGTCCATGAGCACGAGAACGCAACGGCCCTGCAGATGATGTCTGAAAGTCTGGCATACAAGGTGGACTGCCCTCAGCTCCCTGATGTTTATATGCAGCACTAGCTCTTGGGTCGACCAGAGGCCTTGCGTGCGACGATGGCCTAGGTGAGCCCCCCAGCTGAGAGACGACGCGTCTGTTGTTAGGGATACTGAGGGTTGTCTTGGGTGGAATGGCATGGCTGCACAGACCAGGGAAGGTGTTGGCCACCAGTCGAGGGAGCCTAAGACACTTTGACGAACGGTGACGACCATATCGATCGAGTCCCTGCCTGGGCGGTAAATTGAGGCCAGCCAGGTTTGAAGGGGACGCAGACGCAGTTTGGCGTGCCTGGTTACAAAGGTGCACGCAGCCATGTGGCCGAGCAGGCTGAGGCAGGTATGGGCCGAGGTCGTCGGGAAAGTTTGAAGGTTTTGTATGGCCGCGACTATTGACCAGAAGCGGGGCAGCGGAAGGCAGGCTGTTGCGAGTCTGGAGTCTACAATGGCTCCTATGAACTCCAATCTTTGGGTGGGTACCAGAGTGGACTTCTCTGTATTGATCATCAGGCCCAATCGCTCAAACAGGTCCGTGATGATCGCCACATGTCTGGAGACTTGGGCCTCGGAGGTCCTGCAAATTAGCCAGTCGTCCAGGTAAGGAAAAACGCATATGCGTCGCCGACGGAGGAAGGCAGCCACTACCACCATGCACTTTGTGAACACGTGTGGAGCGGTGGAGAGGCCAAATGGCAGGACCGCAAATTGAAAATGGTGATGGTGCACCACAAACCGCAGGTATCGCCTGTGTGGAGGATAAATGGAGATATGAAAGTATGCATCCTTCATGTCGAGAGCAGCGAACCAGTCTCCGGGATCCAAGGATGGGATGACGGTCCCCAGTGACACCACGCGGAACTTCAATTTCTTGAGAAAGACGTTGAGACTGCGTAGGTCTAGACTGGGACGGAGACCTCCTTTCGTCTTGGGGATTAGGAAGTATCGGGAATAGAATCCCTTGCCCCTGAGCTCCTCCAGCACCTCCTCTATAGCTCCGATTGAGAGGAGCGTACGAACCTCCTGCCAGAGGATTTGCTCGTGAGAGGGGTCCCTGAAGAGGAATGGGGAGGGCGGACGGGAGGGAAGGGCGAAATAAACTGGAGGTGGTATCCAAATTCAACTGTGCGTAGGACCCAACGGTCTGAGGTTAATTGGGTCCACGCAGGGAGGAAGGAGGAAAGGCGGTTGGAGAAGTGAAAAGGATCCTGGGAAACAACTGGTGCTCTGCTCTCGGGCGCACCTTCAAAAGTTTGACTTCGGTCCCGCAGATGGCTTGGCAGGACCGTTATTCTGGCCTCCTTGGGAACCCGATTGTCGTCTGTGGTTCCTGCGGCCACGCCTCCTGCTAAAGTCCTGTCGTGGCCTTGGTGGTGGGTAAGGGCACTGAGGCTGGCTTCAGAAAGACTGCTGTTGCGTTTGCGGAGTGTGCATCCCGAGGGAACACACGATGACACGATTGTCTTTCAGACTCTGGAGTCTAGGATCCGTTTTCTGCGAGAAAAGGCCCTGGCCTTCAAACGGAAGGTCCTGAATAGTGTGTTGTAGTTTGAGAGGCAGACCCGAGACTTGCAACCATGATATTCTCCGCATTGTAATACCGGAGGCTACGGTTCTGGCCGCCGAATCAGCTGCGTCGAGTGAGGCCTGCAGGGATGTTTGCGCTAATTTTTCCCTTCTTCCAGGAGAGCTTGGAACTCTGGTCGGGAGTCTTGTGGGATCAGCTCAGCGAACTTACCCACTGACTGCTAGGTGTTATAACTATACCTGCTGAGCAGGGCCTGCTGGTTAGCTACCCCCAGTTGGAGGCCTCCGGCGGAGTAGACCTTATGCCCCAATAGGTCCATCCGTCTAGCCTCCCGCGATTTTGGGGCAGGGGCTTGCTGGCCATGGCGCTCTCTCTCGTTCACAGATTGAACGGCCAGAGAGCATGGAGGAGGATGGGTATAGAGGTATTCATACCCTTTAGAGGGTACCATGAACTTCCTCTCCACGCCTCTGGCCGTAGGAGGAATAGATGCCAGGGATTGCCAAATTGTGTCTGCTTTGGCCTGGATGGAGCGGATAAAAGGCAGAGCCACGCGAGTAGGGGTGTCTGCCGATAGTATGTCTACAACAGAGTCCTGCACCTCTGGGACCTCCTCCACCTGTAGGTTGATATTCAGAGCAACCCGTCAGAGAAGATCTTGGTGGGTGCGGAGGTTGATCGAGGGTGGGCCCGATGTTGAAGTAACGGCTACTGCCTCATCTGGTGAAGAGGACGACGACAGACCGGGTACGACCGGCTCCTGGATGGACTCCTGATCCTGAGGAACCTCAGGGTCCTGGAATACTGGAGCGTCCGGGGCTAGAGCCGAAGTGTCTGTTCCCGTTGGAGGGGGGCGGCTAACAGTGGCCTCTGGTGCACAGTGCTCCGACGGGGCAGAGCGAGATGGAGCCACAGGTTTGCCTTGGGCTTGGTGGTACGCCCAAGGAGTCCAGAAGGACCACTGAGGTGCCTGTTCCGCGCCGTGTGTCTCCTGAAGGGTACGGCTCTGCGGTTCCGAATCTCCGTATAGGGCGCTATCAGTGCGAGAGGACTCGGATGGGTGCCGTGATGGCCACGGCGGGGCGGAGAGACCATGAGGAGGTGCCCCGTGTGCAGGGTACTGAGAGTCGTGCCGCACCGGAGAGAGGTACAGGGAGTCGTACCGGTGCCGAGAGTGCGACTGGGACCTGCGACCAGCGCAGTGCCGGGAGGTCGACTGGGACCATGAAGCTCGATGGTGAGAGCGGCTGCGGCAGGAACGGTGCCGGGAGTTGGACCGACGACTGAAGTACCGGTCCGGAGAGCGTGATCTTGAGCGGTGCTGCGAGTACAACCGGTACTGAGAAGGTGATCGGTACCGGGACTGTGAGCAGCGCCTGGAACGGGACCAGCGGCGAGATCGGGAACGCCGGCGGGATCTGGATCTCGAGTGGCACCTGCTCGCAGCGTCGATAGAGAGCAGCCTTCCCTGTTGACATAACAACCCGCACAGGTGGCGCCGGGGGTTGAGGTAGGGTGGGCTCTGTCAACGCGATGAGTTCCCTCGCCGTTGAAAAGGTCTCAGGCGTGGTGGGAACAAGGAGCTCAACCGAGGCATGTGCCGGGGAGCTGTCACGCACCGGACTCGACGGCTCTTGCATGGCTGGATTCAACGGTGCCGCTACTGCCAGTGCCGAGGCAGGTGCTGGGCGACTCGGTGTAGGTTGAGGCTCTGACTGCGGTGTAAGCGATGGGGCCGCAGGAGCTTTACCCTTCTTGGCACGCGGGGAGAGGGAGCTGTGCCGGGCTGTCTTCTGTGCTGGTGACGGCTCGTGCCGGGGCGTCTTAGCGGTGCCGAAGAGGCACTTCTCCCCGGCGTGGACTGTGCGGCACCTGGTGCCGAAGTTGGAGGGGTGAGGGCCGCCTCCATTAGGAGCTGCTTAAGGCGAAAGTCTCGCTCTTTTTTTGTCCACGACTTAAAAGATTTACAAATGCGGCACTTATCTGAGAGATGGGATTGCCCCAGGCACTTTAGGCACGAGTCGTGGGGGTCTCCCGTTGGCATCGGCCAACGGCAGGCCAAGCACGGCTTGAAGCCCAGTGAGCCAGGCATGGGCCTGGGCACCGGGAGAGGAGAAGGGCTAATCCACAACCCTCTAAGTAAAAAACACTAACTACGTTAAGAACAGTATAAACTACAACTATAACTATAACTATAAACTATATACACAGAAGTACTAGAACAGGTGAATCGCTAGGGAATTGGAGAAAGGCTAAGGCACACTCCACTGTTCCAACGACCGACACGGGCGGTAAGAAGGAACTGAGGAGCAGACGGGTCGGCAGGGGTATATATTCGGTGCCATAGCGGCGCCACGCCAGGGGGCACCCAGCCAACCCGGCGGGTGTTGCTAGGGTAAAAATCTTCCAACCAACGTGCACGCGGCGCGCACATACCTATTTGGAATGGATATGAGCAAGCACTCGAAGAAGAATGAAAAATTAGGGCAAAAATCTCAATAGTCTCAACTGTTTCTCCTTGCTTAAAGAACTGCTTCTCCCCAGTGCCTTCTATGACCTGACTCATTATGGGGAGGGGGATGAGCAAGAATCAGGTTCAGGGGGATGATCCAGGTGGTTGAATCTCCTCACTGCCAGCTCAGCCTCTTCTCTGCCCAACCTAGCTGCTCTCTATTCCACAAGGCAGACAGGTATGAAAAGGGGCAGGGAGCGGGTGATGGTGATGGATTGGATAGGAAAGCTAGATGAGCCAGCCAACAGTCCTAGCTGAAGGGCTTTCACCTGGCCATAAAGACAGGAGAAAAGCCACTGAAGGAAACAGCACGGTGGAGCTAGGACTCAAGAGTTGAAAGCCAGGGAGATATTTTTCTGTCCACCTGCAACCACAAGGTCAGGAGCCACAGTTTGACAAACTAACCACCAAGAAAACATCTGACATCATAGCATGCTACTGAGCGTGTGGTTAAGCTCAACTGCAGGAGTGCATCAACAGGACATCATGCTTATGTCTCACATAACTTGCTGTTGAACACATGGAGAGTAGCTGCACTGCCTGGGAACTAACAGCATATGAAGATTTTACTTGTTTTTTTTTTCCTAACTCATTCTAAGTAGGAACTGTTTAATTTTCACTGTTTAAATTTCAAAGAGGTGTCCCCCCTACTTACATTTGAATATTACAACTCTAAGCAAAGGTTTGAATTTTCAAACATTTGGTATAACAATATTCAAACAAAAAGAACAGGAGTACTTGTGGCACCTTACAGACTAACACATTTATTTGAGCATAAGCTTTCATGGGCTACAGTCCACTTCATCAGATGCATGCAGTGGAAAATACAGTAGGAAGATATATATATATACACACACACGCAGAACATGAAACAATGGATGTTACCATACATACTCTAACGAGAGTGATAAGTTAAGGTGAGCTATTACCAGCAGGAGAGAAAAAAACTTTTTGTAGTGGTAATCAGAATGGTCCATTTGGAGCAGTTGACAAGAAGGTGTGAGGAACAGTGTGTGTGGGGGGCGGAGGAATAAACACGGGGAAAGTTTTACTCCCTCCCCCCTCCACCATTGTTCTTCCTACTGTATTTTCCACTGCATGCATCCAATGAAGTGGGCTGTAGCCCACAAAAGCTTATGCTCAAATAAATTTGTTAGTCTCTAAAATGCCACAAGTACTCCTGTTCTTTTTGCAGATACAGACTAACACGGCTGCTACTCTGAAACTATTCAAACATAATTCCTTCTAGTTTAAAGACTGCTAAAAATGTGCTCCTACACTAAGAAACCAGAAAACAAAGTTTGCCCAAAATTAATTTTTAACATTGAGATAGACAAAAAATTTACAAGTGGAAACAACAACAGAACTGCAGCAGGACTGTGAGGCGAAACCACACAGTGCATTAGTATGGAATATGAGCCATGTTCACCTCTAAGAGCAATCACAATTGAAAGTTAAGTCACTTATTTGTGTAAATATCAAAAATTCATCTTCCATCCAACGACCTCTGAACGCTTGTTAAATCCTTGGATAAATTCTGCTCCTCTTATTACGCAGTCAGATCCAGTGACTTTACATATAATATTAAGGGGATGAATATTTTCCTCACTACCCTACGGAACAGGTAAGTATTATTGCACACATTTGACACCTGGGAAAATTGAACCAAAAATGGAGGATTTTCGAAGGTATACAGTGAGTCAATGGCAGTGCCAGGAACAGAACACAGAGTTCACCACTTTAGCTATTAAACCAAAGTCTCAGACTCAAATCGATGATATTAATTTACCACATTTACACATCAAGTAAAAATGCTAGAGAATGCAATAGCAGGGCTGCTGCAGGTGATGACTGGGGTGCATTGATGCAGCAGTCTGTTGACTACATCTGGTGTTCAGGGATATTAATCCCTCACTTTTAGAGGCACTATCTTCATTCAAGGTTTTAAATATACCCACTATGACAGTATCAATACCACAAGCCACACCATTAAACCAATACAAGTTGTGACTAAGGAGATTGATTGTACATTCAGTGCCAACAAATATACCACTGTTGTTTGACATATTAGATAAACACCAGATAAATATATTATGTAGTTTACAATATTAACTGGATTTACAGAAGTGCTACATTTTATTATAGAAAATAAGAACAGCACATAAATATGCCTAAATCTTTCGGGGTTTTCCTGGTGCTCAGCTCAGATACCAGCATTCCTATAAAATGTGTGTGTGCTGGAAAGACGTTCAAAATTATTACAACGCAAATGAGTAAGCAAGTGTTTTATGGTAAATCTTTTCTAAAAATAATCCATGCCTTTAAAATGTACAAGAAAATTGCTTCCTATCATCCAGTTGCTATGATGCATTTTGATTCAAATTCAACCAATACTACAAGAACCATGGAAACAAATAAATTCCACAAGACGTCTATATAAAAGTGTTTTTTAAGCTTCATTGTATTAGTGTCCTAAAATTTGTACTGATGTCCTAAAATACGATCAGAAAGGATTATTTCTAACTTGTGATGCTAATATAAGACAAAGTACAAATGGTTTCACTACCCTGGGAAATAAATATAACGTGGGATTTTCCATATAATTTCTACTATGTGATACTATAATTCTGTAGCTTGCTGGCATGACTTTCAGTGAAAAATTATTGTGTGGGGTACTTTGTAACAGAATTTGAAATTCTACAATTAGTACAGCTTACTACATTTTCCATCCTGCACAAAAATTGAGGGATCTGTGCAAATCAGATTTCCTCAATGATAAAATACATGCTCTAAAACAATTTTTAAATATTGTTCATCTCTTATTTACAGTCTATTTCCTGATTTACTAAAAGGAAACATTTAACGTTATGCTGTAACAATAAAAGAGAGCCTGTTATACTTCTGGCAACACAAATGGATTCTTCTTTCATTTCCCCACCAATTAAGCCAGAGAATTGTCTCACAAAGTGATCACTGTAACTACACCTCTACCCCAACATAATGCTGTCCTCGGGAGCCAAAAAATCTTGCTGCATTATAGGTAAAACCGCATTATATAGAACTTGCTTTGCTCCACCGGAGTGCGTAGCCCCGTCCCCTGGAGCACTGCTTTACCGCATTATATCTGAATTTGTGTTACACCGGGTCGCATTATATTGGGGTAGAGGTGTATATGGAAACTCATTATCATATGCAAGATTGTGAGTATTGGATAATACTCACCATCAGTTCTGAATGAGCTATTTTGCTACTTTTTTTTTCTTGTTTTAACTTGAGAAAGGGCAAGAAGGAAAGAAAGGGAGGAAATGAAGGCTTGTGCTAGACTGAATACAAGTTAGAAAGTGACCTACACCAATTTTTCACAAATAAATAAGAAGCGGTTTGTGCTGAATACTGCAATTGTTTTGGAAAAAGGGACATTTTGCACACAATTTAAAAATTTCAAAGGACAATGGTACACTTTAAAAAAGTTTGTTTAAAAAGTCAGCACACAAGTTGTAAACGTGTTGATCCTTGTTATTATGATACCAACGCTAGGACACAAGTTGCATAACACATTTAGAGCAGTTTGTACAATGCACCATAATACATCAGCATATATACTCCTCATGACAAATACAGGAAACTTCAACTATTTCTGGTGAACTGGCTACATAAAACCAAATCTTTAACAACTTCTAAAATGTGAGTGAGTCACAGGGTTGCAGGTGATGAAATTAAGCTATTTATAAAATGATTACAAGAAAGAATGACCATTCCATGATTTATGCCCTCTGAAGTAGGAGACAATTACAGAGATCGCAAGTATTCAAAGAGGAGTGGAGCATCCTTTCCCCCAACTAAAAATGTCCATAAAATTCAACCTTCTATATTCTACATAAGTATTATCTACTACATCAAGTAAACCAGGAACAAACATATTTAAGATTCATGTATAATTTTGCAGAAACTTAATCTTAAGCAGTGGTTCCCAAACTCAGCTTTGTGAAGTTCTGGAGGTTTGCGAAATGTTACAGGAGTTCTTGGGGAAAAATTCCCTAATGGCGGACAGAGCTGTCCCTAGGGACTCCAAGCAGCACGCAGCCAGCAGCCCAGAGTCCTTGGACTTCCAAGAGCCAAACAGATCAAAGCAAGTATATCTATCACACTGAGGAGATTTAAACTTCAAGACTCCTTATAAAAAATGGAAAGGGAGGTGGATGTTTTTTGCTGTTTTTTATATTAAATAGGCAGCTAGTACTGTTTTTAAAATTATTATGAAGAACAAGTTTAAGCTTTGTTGTAACATGCACTGTTTGCCTCGACTGTTCAAGACTTGAATGCTTATGTAAGAGGAACTCTGAGGTGGTTTCTTAAATATCTTCATGCTGTTTCACACTGGATATGTCTTAATGAAACACAGGAGCCTTCTCTAATAACAGGCTTATTCGAAGTGATACAAGCTATGAAAGTGAGATCTTGGAAGAGTGTTGCCGTTTTCATAAAGTAATAAAAATACTATAATGATAATTAATAATTAACTAGTGTGTAATAAGCATGTCATAAAAACAAATTTTATATTTCCAAGATCCCTGCTTTTATAATTTATACTCAAGTAAAGGAGAAAATCCCTGGAAATATTCATTTTTAGGAGGGCATCGCGAGACAAGATATTTTAGTGAAAGGGGTTCACAGATCGTTAAAATTTGGGAACCACTGATCTTAAGATTATCTTTTTGTTCTAGAGCACAATATTTATTTTCCATGGCCTTCGAAATGCAAGATATGTTATCCTTTTTAAGGAAAGGTGGGGTTTTGACAGACTCCATGCTCAATAAAAGTTTCTTTTTAGAAAGAGGGTTCCTTTAAACCAGTGGTTCCCAAACTTGCTTCACGACTTGTCCAGGGTAAGTCCCTGGCGGGCCATGAGACACTTTGTTTACCCGAGTGTCCGCAGGTATGGCCACTCACAGCTCCCAGTGGCCGAGGCTCGTTGTTCCTGGCCAATGGGAGCTGTGGGAAGCAGCACGGGCTGGGCCACTGCTTCCTGCAGTTCCCATTGGCCGGGAATGCTGAACTGTGGCCACTGGGAGCTGTGAGCAGCCATACCTGCAGACGCTCAGGTAAACAAAGTGTCTCGCAACGGGGCTTACCCTGAACAAGCCGCGAAACAAATTTGGGAACCCCTGCTTTAATCAAAGGAAATACCCTACCTGGAACCAGATACTTTACTCCAATGGATTTCTTCCCCTTGTATTTCCTATTAATTATTGCTATTAGCTCTCTAACTTTGTTTGCGTGCACAAGAACAGGGCAGGCTTCTCAGTCATGCAGTGACATAAGCACATACAGTATTTTTAGTAAAAAGATAGCATGGTTAACTTGACTCTAGTTCTTGACCTATAATAGGACTGTGGTTCAAAACCAATGTTGTGAATGCAATATTTGGGTATATCATCAAGCGTGCGATAGTACAGATGAGAAGTCTCTTCTGCTTGCCTTCTGCTTGCCCACATAGAAGTTAAGAGTCCCACGGTGTTTTTCAAAACTAGCAGGGAACAATCCTCCACCTGCATGTCCTAATGTCAATCTCAATAGCCACCAGCTCAGGAAGCCAGGTGCCTATATCCAAAGCTGTTCAAACTTTCAGTTACCTTAAACTGCTGAACTATAAAATTATAAATCAAGTGTTATGTTAAACCTTGTATATAGGAGATACTATACTATACAACACCAAATTCATAAAATTTGGTGTCTCCATTTCAAACAACGTTGACTACTGTATTTTTCCAGACCCTTGGTGAAACTTTCTTCTTACAAATTTAGCAAACTACTAAGTATGGCAAAGTATTTAAACAATCACCATTCTTCCTCTCCATCCCACGTATAGTAAAAGTTACCCAACCACTTCTCATTATAAAATTCTTTCCAGTTGCTTATAATTTTGCCAAACAAAATCTTTGAGCTGAAGTTTTCCAGGCCAAGTGTCTGCCTCAGGCTGATTTATTTAAGTTTCAGCTAAAATGGTGCACCTGTCTGTCAGAATGAGTTCAGGGGAAAATAAGTTGTTTTGCCCTCTCTTTCATCCTGGAGATCTTTGCAGTACAGTGTCGCCATTCGTTCCTGTCCATAGCTTGCTCCTCCAATAAATCCTGACTGGTCACCTTCCTACATATGATGTCCCACCATCTAGTTGGTGGTTGACTTCTAATTCTTATAAGTGTTCCTCTATGCTAGACCAGGACCCTTTCTCTCTGTTTCTCCTCCACCCTAATCCTAGACCCAGTTGTCCACTCTCTATCTGGATTAAAAGACTCTCACGATCAGCTAGTTTACTTTGTCTCGTAGCTCAAGCAGTAGCAATCTGTGCTGACATGCTGAAGGTTCAGGATTCAAACTCCAGTGCTGGATCACAGTGAGGGGTTGTTACAGTTGTATATATAAGATAATTTGTTTTTACTTTTTTTTCTTTAAAAAGCCTCAGGAAGTTGCATATAAAACACTATATTTAAAAAATGTTATACAGGTTGCAAAGACAAGACACAGAAAAGTTAGGAAATGTCCGTTTTACAGTTGCTTGTGCAATCATAATTCTGCCCTCTCGTGCCTATGCATTATCATATACTCTTTAATTACATGATCAGATACTATTTTTGCCACAATGTCTCATTCAGTACACAGGGTGGAGACACAAACAGACAGGAAATATATTTGCCTGTGCACTCTAACTTGTGAGTGTTTGACTAAATAACTTTTTTAAATGTAGTTTTTGGTTTGTGATTTATATCTACACTACAGGAAGGGTAATATTTTGCCACATACCAGTAGACATGTGAGGTTTGAGGCGATATATCAGAACAACAGAATACCTGAAAAAACCTGAACTGTTTATCTTCTTAAATATAGCTATTTTATTCTCCACCTCTGAAAATGCCTTACAGATTTGATATTCCAGCATTAGTTTTATGTTACTACTTCAGCTACGCAATCTTTCTACAATGCGTTTTGTATAATAGATGTCCAGAAAGATGTGAGATGTCAGGGGTCTAGGGAATGTAAAAATTAATCTCATCAGGCAGACTCTAAAAACAATAAAGGAATAGTTACTATTATTTAAAAAACCCATTACCACCTAATATTTCCCATTATAAAAGGCTGAGTGTCAGTGGATAACACAGTGATCTTTAAATTTAATTTGGATTCAGTGAAGTATAAAATGCTATTCTTTCACTAAAAGGAAGATAATTAACAGCGTACAAGCAAGGACACCTGAATAAATATTTACCAGTTGATGAGATCTTCTTGTTGTCTTAATGGAAAATTCCAGCTCCTTATGGAGCTGATGTAGCAGCTTGTCTTCAGAACCTGAACAGAGAAACAAAATTAAAAATAAATGGCACATGATCTAATTCAATAAAAATACCACAAATAATTTTTATAAACTTTAATGTACAGTAACAAAATTAAATTAATTACAGGTTGTCAACTATTTTCATGTCAAGGAACCAACACAATTTTTCCATCTTAAAAATAAAACACAGATGACATGCAAAGAGGGATAGTGAAGGATGGAAGAACCTTGTTCCTGCCCTAAGCAACATCTGACAGCAAGGGAAGAATTCTGACTCAGAAGAAATGCAAATAAGAATCAAGATATTTTAAAGTTGTTCATGGAAGTGGAGCAACATCGTGAAACTCTTATCCTACAAATACACATAACTTGAGTGTGATGCAAGACCACAATTCCAGCTATCTTCAGTTGCCTTAGGAATAAAAACCATAGGACAAACACATTGAGGAGTCCTATGTTATTTCAAGTTGGATTGGTATTAAAATTGGACACTACTCAGAACCATTTAAGTGATATCAGAAAACTGATTTTGAAATACCAGCTAAAAGTTATACACCTGTGAGATGACGATCAGTTTCAGTGAACTGACAACTTTTTTTTACAATAATTACTCCATTTGTAAGTCAGAAAACTACTGTATCTTGTAAATGATCTTGCTCAAGAGATTTCAGTTGCCAGTACACTAGACTATTGCAGTAGCTACAGGTAAACTCACAAGTCTCTGACTCATGATTTAGCACAGGATGTTTGATAATGGGAACTCTCCTTCACCAAAATAAAATGAGTATCAAAAAAATTCAAGAAAAGAATTTTTACTAATTAGTTCCATGAGTCATCAGAGGCAGCTGGTTAACCACTACAGTACCAGCAGCATGAAACAAAGCAACCTGTGGCATTAAATCTGAGCATTACCCAGTGAAGTCACTATCAGTACAAGACAGCTGACAGTTTAACAAACACTACCGCACACTAAAGTGTAGTACTCCTGGTTATCAAATCTCATTTACAACATAGTATATCTTTTCATTAAACAGATTTTTTTCTACGTGCTATTTTACTAATAAGGCTGATTTTACAGCTGTAAGAATGACAAATACATTAACACATACAGTTTTATATTGACTTTTTCTTCATGAAAACACACTCAAAATTACTCTAATACTCCCCTCTTTGAAACGCTGACGTTTCTAGTTTATATTTGGATTATACAGGCCTTAAATTTCTAATTTGGTTTAATATAGGGACTCTCTTTATACAGGCCTCTTGAAAGCCCTCAAAATAATGACAAATACACACACACACACGCTTTTTGGCATAGCAATTAGATAACGGAGAATGGATTGGCAACAGATTTATCTCCCATTCTTGTCTGGATTTAGAAGGCCTTTTCACCTTTATGATCTTAAGAGTCTAAAAAAATACCCTGGACACTTAGTTTAGTCATACATAGCGGACACCTCAGGGCAACTGAAATAGTTAAAGAAACACAATTTAAAAGAGAAAGTTCATAGTTTCAAGCACAACATCTGACCTCAGAATCACCCTGCCATTTGCTGGAGTTTTAGAAAATCGTGTTTTTCTATTTTTTAAAATCTCTCTCTCCCTGCCCCCCTCCTTTGTTGCTGTATTCAGCCAGTGAAATAAAATGTTATGCTTTTATGCCCCTGTAGTAAAGGCAATTATGTGCCACAATGAAGAATTCTTTGTGCTAACATCAGAAAAATGCATTTTAAATAGAAGAAGTTAAACAAGTCCAAATATTCTATTATGTGACCAAGTTCAGCTTGACTCATTAATCCAAGTTATCATCAACATGCTTTTGGTTCATTGCGTAGGCACAAAACTACATTCAATATTGCATTGTATGAGATCAGATACACGACAAAAGTTGTCTACATTAGTAAACCTGGACAACCTCCATCAATAAGTACTCAAGAGTAGAATAAAAACATTTTGTTTTACATGTAAAATAAGATTTATTACATACTCTTGGAGGAATTCTGCACCACTGCACAAGCACAGAATTAATGTCCCCAGCAGATTTTATTCTTTCCCCACAGAAAAATTGATTCCTACATTTATCAGTGGTGAAAGACAGGGGCAGCTCCAGGCACCAGCACGCCAAGCGTGTGCCTGGGGCGGCAAGCCACAGGGACGTTCTGCCGGTCGCCGTGAGGGTGGCAGACTGGCTGCCTTTGGCAGCCTGCCTGCAGAGGGTCCACTGGTCCCACAGCTTCGGTAGACCTCCCGCAGGCGCGCCGCTGAATCCGCAAGACCAGGAACCTCTTGCAGGCAAGCCCTGGAAGGCAGCCTGCGTGCCGTGCTTGGGGCGGCAAAATACCTAGAGCCGCCCCTGGTAAAAGAACAAGTTAAAAACTATTTAGAAAAACTGGACATGCACGAGCCCGTGGGTCCAGATCTAATGCATCTGAGGGTGTTGAGGGAGTTGGCTGATGTGACTGCAGAGGCACTGGCCATTATCTTTGAAAACTCGTGGCAATCAGAGGAGGTCCCAGAAAAAGGCAAATCTAAATATAAATCTTTAAAAAAGGAGAATCCGGGGAATTATTCGGTCCCTGGAAAAATCATGGAGCAGGTCCTCAAGGAATCCATTTTGAAGCACTTGGAGGAGAGGAAGGTGATTAGGAACAGTCAACATGGATTTACCAAGGGCAAGTCATGCCTGATCAACCTGATTGCCTTGTATGATGAGATAATTGGCTCTGTGGATATGGGGAAAGTGGTGGATGTGATATATCTTGATTTTAGCAAAACTTCTGATGCGGCCTCCCACAGCATTCTTGCCAGCAAGTTAAAAAAGTATGGATTGGATGAATGGACTATAAGGTGGATAGAAAGCTGGTTAGATCGTCAGGCTCAACAAGTAGTGATCAATGGCTCGATGTCTAGTTGGCAGCCAGTATCAAGCGGAGTGCCCCAGGGGTCTGTTCTGGGGCCGGTTTTCTTCAACATCTTCATTAACGATCTGGATGATCGGATGGATTTCACTCTCAGCAAGTTCGTGGATGACACTAAGCTGGGGGAGAGGTAGATATGCTGGAGGGTAGAGAGAGGGTCCAGACAAATTGGAGGATTGGGCCAAAAGAAAACAGATGAGGTTCAACAAGGACAAGGACAAGTGCAGAGTCCTGTACATAGGATGGAAGAATCCCATGCACTGCTACAGGCTGGGAACCAACTGGCTAAGTAGCAGTTCTGCAGAAAAGGACCTGAGGATTACAGTGAACAAGAAGCTGGATATGAATCAACAGTGTGCCGTTGCTGCCAAGAAGGTTAACAGTAAATTGGGCTGCATTAGTAGGAGCACTGCCAGCAGATCAAGGGAAGTGATTATCCCCCTGGTACTGATGAGGCCAAATCTGGAGTGTTGCACCCAGTTTTGGATCCCTCACTACAGAAAGTGTGTGGACAAATTGGAGAGAGTCCAGTCGAGGAAAACGGAAATGATTAGGGGGCTGGGGACCATGGCTTACAAGGAGAAAGTGAGGGAAATGAACTTAGTCTGCAAAAGAGAAGAGAGAGGGGTATTTGATATCAGCCTTCAACTACCTAAAAGAGGGTTCTGAAGGGGATGGAGCTAGGCTGTTCTCAGTGGTGGCAGATGACAGAACAGGGAGTAATGGTCTCAAGTTGCAGTGGGAGAGGTTTAGGTTGGATATTAGGAAAAACTATTTCACTACGAGGGTGATGAAGCACTGGAAGGGTTACCTAGGGAGGTTGTGTCATTTCCATCCTTAGAGGTTTTTAAGGGCCAGCTTGACAAAGCCCTGGCTGGGATGATTTAGTTGGGGTTGGTCCTGGGGTTGGACTAGATGACCTCCTGAGGTCTCCTCCAACGCTCATCTTCTATGATTCATGCCAGGCTGAACCTGCTTGCTCAACACCTGGATTGAGGGAGGGTAGGCAGGGAGAGGGTGCATGTGAGCCATACAGATGTGCTAATATATTAGTAAGGATTCTATTTGTCAAAAACCATTTCTTCAATCTTTTTTGTTATATGTTACATACACAGTTGCTGACAGGTATTTTGAAATAAATTACCAAAATAATTGAAAATGGTGTGATTATATTGTATTGCTTTGACAAATAAAATACGCAGAATTTTAAAATACTGTGTACAAAATTCCCTCTGTATATTACAGGCTCTAGTCCATAGTACTACTGGGCTCTCCCAGCCAAAGAACAGCTTTATTATTAAATTTCTGGTGCCAGTTCTCTTTCATAAATAGGAACTCATGCACCAAATTTCACATTAAATAATTTTTCAACCTGAAGATTAAATTCTGATCATCAAAAGACATTTGGGGGAGGGATTTTCTAGATGAATGGATTTAT
Organism: Chelonoidis abingdonii; assembly: GCF_003597395.2. Classification (NCBI taxonomy): domain Eukaryota; kingdom Metazoa; phylum Chordata; order Testudines; family Testudinidae; genus Chelonoidis; species Chelonoidis abingdonii. Next base: position 284,019,083 of record NC_133770.1, read on the forward strand.
TAATGTATTAATTTTTAATGGAGGGAGGGATAGCTCAGTGGTTTGATCACTGGCCTACTAAACCCAGGGTTGTGAGCCCCCTCCTTGAGGGGACCATTTGGGGAACTGGGGCAAAAAAATCTGTCTGGGGATTGGTCCTGCTTTGAGCAGGGGTTTGAACTAGATGACCTTCCGAGGTCCCTTCCAACCCTAATATTCTATGATTGTGCACGTTATGGATAAGACAAAGTTATCCAATTTTCACCAATATATGGGAGGCACATTTGAGATGTAGCAGGCAATAGCACAAGAAAGGGAGACAAAAAAAATCAAGTATTAAAGATTTGGGTGGCCTCAACAACTTGCATTAGCAAAGGCACAATCTGCACAGAATGAAAACAAACACACTGTATAACTAATAAACACAGTCTGCTGTTCTGAATATTTTGTTGTCTGAAGCATTCTTTGTCTCTGCCCAAGAAATTGCTAATTATCTAACAGAGTACGCTAAGATACTTTAAGGAATTTTGGTGCCCAAAGAGTTCTGAGTAGCAGCACTGAAATTTATCTGTTATAACGCACAGTTGCCCATTGACAAAGCTCTGGGCAGCAGAGGTACTGTAGCAGTCTGCAGACTCAGAAGATGACATGGCATCAATTTGCCATTAGCTCATGTATGACCTGTTATTTGCACAGCCTTAAAAGCTAGAATTTTTCTTCTAATAAAACCTAAATTCCTGCCGAAACACACGGCTTAAATCCCTTTATGCTAACCAGGAAAAGCATCTGACTGAATACCGGAGAATGGATTTTTCAGGTTTTGCTTGAATTCATCCCTTTAGAAACTAGAACACTTCTGTTTTGAATTTAAACTGCAACAAGGAACTCATTTTTACCTTACTGCCAATTTTTTCTAACACTACTTCATTTACCCTAGCTCTGATAAGATTAATGTATTGCTATTTAGATATTTTAAAAATGACACTGGAGGTAGCATGTGTCAAGGTTTCTTTCCCCACTTTCAACTTTAGAGTACAAAAGTGGGGACCTGCATGAACACTTCTAAGCTTAATTACTAGCTTAGATCTGGTAACGCTGCCACCAGCCAGAATTGGCACACTTTCTGTTCCCCCAAAACCTTCCCTGGGGAACACAGATCCAAACCCCTTGGATCTTAAAACAAGAAGAAATTAACCATCCCCCCTCCTTTCCCCCCAGACTTTCCCCTCCCTGGGTTGCCTTGAGAGGCTTCACT